>NW_026737163.1:0-48455 GCF_949786415.1 Peromyscus eremicus | reverse complement strand
AGAGCACTCTTCTACTCTACTGTGTTTCCTATAGGGCCAGAACAGTGAGCTTGCTCAGAACAAAAGAACTGTGCTTCCTACACACACGGGCCATATTTAGTTCAATTCTGCTTGGAAACTAACAAGAACAGTAGATCCTCTTCAGTCCAATACACTGTAGTTGCTGGGAACAGACGCCAGTGCTTTTTGCCCTGTGTATGACAATGGGAGCGCAATAGTGACTCTTCTTACCAGAAAACATCTCTTGATCATAGGACCAGAAACTGCATGAAATTCAACTCCACTTAGGACTGGAAAACAAACGCTAGCTCGCCTTACAAAAAACAATTTCTGCTTTTGAGAAAAGAGCACTCTTCTACTCTACTGTGTTTCCTATGGTGTCTGAACAGTGAGCTTGCTCAGAACAAAAGAACTGTGCTTCCTACACACACGGGACATATCTAGTTCAACTCTGTTTAGGAAACTGACAAGAACAGCAGCTCCTCTTCAGTCCAATACACTGTACTTGCTGGGAACAGACGCGAGAGCTATTTGTACTGTGTATGGCAATGGGAGCTCAATCGTGACTGTCTTTCCAGAAAACAACTCTTGCTCGTAGGACCTGAAACTGCATGGTATTAAACTCCATTTAGGACTGGGAAACAAACGCTAGCTCGCCTTACAAGAAACACACTCTGCTTTTGAGAAAAGAGCACTCTTCTACTCTACTGTGTTTCCCATAGTGCCAGAACAGTGAGCTTGCTCAGAACAAAAGAACTGTGCTTCTAACACACAGGGCCATATCTAGTTCAACTATGCTTAGGAAACTGACAAGAACAGTAGCTCCTCTTCAGTCCAATATACTGTAGTTGCTGGGAACAGACGCCAGTGCTATTTCCACTGTGTATGGCAATGGGAGCACAATAGTGACTTTCCTTACCAGAAAACAATTCTTGCTCGTAGGACCAAAAACTGCATGTGATTCAACTCCATTTAGGACTGGGAAACAAATGCTAACTCACCTTACAAGAAACACACTCTGCTTTTGAGAAAAGAGCACTCTTCTACTCTACTGTGTTTCCTGTAGGGCCAGAACAGTGAGCTTGCTCAGAACAAAAGAACTGTGCTTCCTACACACACGGGCAATATTTAGTTCAATTCTGCTTGGAAACTGACAAGAACAGTAGATCCTCTTCAGTCCAATACACTGTACATGCTGGGAACAGACGCCAGTGCTTTTTGCCCTGTGTATGACAATGGGAGCGCAATAGTGACTCTTCTTACCAGAAAACATCTCTTGCTCATAGGACCAGAAACTGCATGAGATTCAACTCCACTTAGGACTGGAAAACAAACGCTAGCTCGCCTTACAAAAAACAATTTCTGCTTTTGAGAAAAGAGCACTCTTCTACTCTACTGTGTTCCCTATGGTGTCTGAACAGTGAGCTTGCTCAGAACAAAAGAACTGTGCTTCCTACACACACGGGACATATCTAGTTCAACTCTGCTTAGGAAACTGACAAGAACAGTAGCGCCTCTTCAGTCCAATACACTGTACTTGCTGGGAAGAGACGCGAGAGCTATTTGTACTGTGTATGGCAATGGGAGGTCTATAGTAACTTTCCTTACCAGAAAACAACTCTTACTCGTAGGACCATAAACTGCATGGTATTCAACTCTATTTAGGACTGGGAAACAAACGCTAGCTCGCCTTACAAGAAACACACTCTGCTTTTGAGAAAAGAGCACTCTTCTACTCTACTGTGTTTCCCATAGTGCCAGAACAGTGAGCTTGCTCAGAACAAAAAACTGTGCTTCCTACACACAGCGCCATATCCAGTTCAATTCTGCTTAGGAAACGGACAAGAACAGTAACTCCTCTTCAGTCCAATACACTGTTGTTGCTGGGAACAGACGCCAGTGCTTTTTGCACTGTGTATGGCAATGGGAGCGCAATAGTGACTTTCCTTACCAGAAAACAACTCTTGCACGTAGGACCAAAAACTGCATGTGATTCAACTCCATTTAGGACGGGGAAACAAACGCTAGCTCGCCTTACAAGAAACACACTCTGCTTTTGAGAAAAGAGCAGTCTTCTACTCTACTGTGTTTCCTATAGGGCCAGAACTGTGAGCTTGCTCAGAACAAAAGAACTGTGCTTCCTACACACACGGGCCATATTTAGTTCAATTCTGCTTGGAAACTGACAAGAACAGTAGATCCTCTTCAGTCCAATACACTGTACATGCTGGGAACAGACGCCAGTGCTTTTTGCCCTGTGTATGCAAATGGGAGCGCAAGAGTGACTCTTCTTACCAGAAAACATCTCTTGATCATAGGACCAGAAACTGCATGAGATTCAACTCCACTTAGGACTGGAAAACAAACGCTAGCTCGCCTTACAAAAAACACTTTCTGCTTTTGAGAAAAGAGCACTCTTCTACTCTACTGTGTTTCCTATGGTGTCTGAACAGTGAGCTTGCTCAGAACAAAAGAACTGTGCTTCCTACACACACGGGCCATATCTAGTTCAACTCTGTTTAGGAAACTGACAAGAACAGCAGCTCCTCTTCAGTCCAATACACTGTACTTGCTGGGAACAGACGCGAGAGCTATTTGCACTGTGTATGGCAATGGGAGCTCAATAGTGACTGTCTTTCCAGAAAACAACTCTTGCTCGTAGGACCTGAAACTGCATGGTATTAAACTCCATTTAGGACTGGGAAACAAACGCTAGCTCGCCTTACAAGAAACACACTCTGCTTTTGAGAAAAGAGCACTCTTCTACTCTACTGTGTTTCCCATAGTGCCAGAACAGTGAGCTTGCTCAAAACAAAAGAACTGTGCTTCTAACACACAGGGCCATATCTAGTTCAACTATGCTTAGGAAACTGACAAGAACAGTAGCTCCTCTTCAGTCCAATACACTGTAGTTGCTGGGAACAGACGCCAGTGCTATTTCCACTGTGTATGGCAATGGGAGCACAATAGTGACTTTCCTTACCAGAAAACAACTCTTGCTCGTAGGACCAAAAACTGCATGTGATTCAACTCCATTTAGGACTGGGAAACAAACGCTAGCTCGCCTTACAAGAAACACACTCTGCTTTTGAGAAAAGAGCACTCTTCTACTCTACTGTGTTTCCTATAGGGCCAGAACAGTGAGCTTGCTCAGAACAAAAGAACTGTGCTTCCTACACACACGGGCCATATTTAGTTCAATTCTGCTTGGAAACTGACAAGAACAGTAGATCCTCTTCAGTCCAATACACTGTACATGCTGGGAACAGACGCCAGTGCTTTTTGCCCTGTGTATGACAATGGGAGCGCAATAGTGACTCTTCTTACCAGAAAACATCTGTTGCTCATAGGCCCATAAACTGCATGAGATTCAACTCCACTTAGGACTGGGAAACAAACGCTAGCTCGCCTTACAAAAAACACTTTCTGCTTTTGAGAAAAGAGCACTCTTCTACTCTACTGTGTTCCCTATGGTGTCTGAACAGTGAGCTTGCTCAGAACAAAAGAACTGTGCTTCCTATACACACGGGACATATCTAGTTCAACTCTGCTTAGGAAACTGACAAGAACAGTAGCGCCTCTTCAGTCCAATACACTGTACTTGCTGGGAACAGACGCGAGAGCTAATTGTACTGTGTATGGCAATGGGAGCTCTATAGTGACTTTCCTTACCAGGAAACAACTCTTACTCGTAGGACCATAAACTGCATGGTATTCAACTCTATTTAGGACAGGGAAACAAACGCTAGCTCGCCTTACAAGAAACACACTCTGCTTTTGAGAAAAGAGCACTCTTCTACTCTACTGTGTTTCCTATAGGGCCAGAACAGTGAGCTTGCTCAGAACAAAAGAACTGTGCTTCCTACACACACGGGCCATATTTAGTTCAATTCTGCTTGGAAACTAACAAGAACAGTAGATCCTCTTCAGTCCAATACACTGTAGTTGCTGGGAACAGACGCCAGTGCTTTTTGCCCTGTGTATGACAATGGGAGCGCAATAGTGACTCTTCTTACCAGAAAACATCTCTTGATCATAGGACCAGAAACTGCATGAGATTCAACTCCACTTAGGACTGGAAAACAAACGCTAGCTCGCCTTACAAAAAACAATTTCTGCTTTTGAGAAAAGAGCACTCTTCTACTCTACTGTGTTTCCTATGGTGTCTGAACAGTGAGCTTGCTCAGAACAAAAGAACTGTGCTTCCTACACACACGGGACATATCTAGTTCAACTCTGTTTAGGAAACTGACAAGAACAGCAGCTCCTCTTCAGTCCAATACACTGTACTTGCTGGGAACAGACGCGAGAGCTATTTGCACTGTGTACGGCAATGGGAGCTCAATCGTGACTGTCTTTCCAGAAAACAACTCTTGCTCGTAGGACCTGAAACTGCATGGTATTTAACTCCATTTAGGACTGGGAAACAAACGCTAGCTCGCCTTACAAGAAACACACTCTGCTTTTGAGAAAAGAGCACTCTTCTACTCTACAGTGTTTCCCATAGTGCCAGAACAGTGAGCTAGCTCAGAACAAAAGAACTGTGCTTCTAACACACAGGGCCATATCTAGTTCAACTATGCTTAGGAAACTGACAAGAACAGTAGCTCCTCTTCAGTCCAATACACTGTAGTTGCTGGGAACAGACGCCAGTGCTATTTCCACTGTGTATGGCAATGGGAGCACAATAGTGACTTTCCTTACCAGAAAACAATTCTTGCTCGTAGGACCAAAAACTGCATGTGATTCAACTCCATTTAGGACTGGGAAACAAACGCTAACTCACCTTACAAAAAACACACTCTGCTTTTGAGAAAAGAGCACTCTTCTACTCTACTGTGTTTCCTGTAGGGCCAGAACAGTGAGCTTGCTCAGAACAAAAGAACTGTGCTTCCTACACACACGGGCCATATTTAGTTCAATTCTGCTTGGAAACTGACAAGAACAGTAGATCCTCTTCAGTCCAATACACTGTACATGCTGGGAACAGACGCCAGTGCTTTTTGCCCTGTGTATGACAATGGGAGCGCAATAGTGACTCTTCTTACCAGACAACATCTGTTGCTCATAGGCCCAGAAACTGCATGAGATTCAACTCCACTTAGGACTGGAAAACAAACGCTAGCTCGCCTTACAAAAAACAATTTCTGCTTTTGAGAAAAGAGCACTCTTCTACTCTACTGTGTTTTCTACAGGGCCAGAACAGTGAGCATGCTCAGAACAAAAGAACTGTGCTTCCTACACACACGGGCCATATTTAGTTCAATTCTGCATAGGAACCTGACAAGAACAGTAGATCCCCTTCAGTCCAATACACTGTACATGCTGGGAACAGACGCCAGTGCTTTTTGCCCTGTGTATGACAATGGGAGCGCAATAGTGACTCTTCTTACCAGAAAACATCTCTTGCTCATAGGACCAGAATCTGCATGTGATTCAAATCCATTTAGGACTGGGAAACAAACGCTAGCTCGCCTTACAAGAAACACTTTCTTCTATTGAGAAAAGAGCACTCTTCTACTCTACTGTGTTTCCCATAGTGCCAGAACAGTGAGCTTACTCAGAACAAAAGAACTGTGCTTCCTACACACAGGGCCATATCTAGTTCAATTCTGCTAAGGAAACTGACAAGAACAGTAGCTCCTCTTCAGTCCAATACACTGTACTTGCTGGGAACAGACGCGAGAGCTATTTGCACTGTGTACGGCAATGGGAGCACAATAGTGACTTTCCTTACCAGAAAACAATTCTTGCTCGTAGGACCAAAAACTGCATGTGATTCAACTCCATTTAGGACGGGGAAACAAACGCTAGCTCGCCTTACAAGAAACACACTCTGCTTTTGAGAAAAGAGCACTCTTCTACTCTACTGTGTTTCCTATAGGGCCAGAACTGTGAGCTTGCTCAGAACAAGAGAACTGTGCTTCCTACACACACGGGCCATATTTAGTTCAATTCTGCTTGGAAACTGACAAGAACAGTAGATCCTCTTCAGTCCAATACACTGTACATGCTGGGAACAGACGCCAGTGCTTTTTGCCCTGTGTATGCAAATGGGAGCGCAAGAGTGACTCTTCTTACCAGAAAACATCTCTTGATCATAGGACCAGAAACTGCATGAAATTCAACTCCACTTAGGACTGGAAAACAAACGCTAGCTCGCCTTACAAAAAACAATTTCTGCTTTTGAGAAAAGAGCACTCTTCTACTCTACTGTGTTTCCTATGGTGTCTGAACAGTGAGCTTGCTCAGAACAAAAGAACTGTGCTTCCTACACACACGGGCCATATCTAGTTCAACTCTGTTTAGGAAACTGACAAGAACAGCAGCTCCTCTTCAGTCCAATACACTGTACTTGCTGGGAACAGACGCGAGAGCTATTTGCACTGTGTATGGCAATGGGAGCTCAATAGTGACTGTCTTTCCAGAAAACAACTCTTGCTCGTAGGACCTGAAACTGCATGGTATTAAACTCCATTTAGGACTGGGAAACAAACGCTAGCTCGCCTTACAAGAAACACACTCTGCTTTTGAGAAAAGAGCACTCTTCTACTCTACTGTGTTTCCCATAGTGCCAGAACAGTGAGCTTGCTCAAAACAAAAGAACTGTGCTTCTAACACACAGGGCCATATCTAGTTCAACTATGCTTAGGAAACTGACAAGAACAGTAGCTCCTCTTCAGTCCAATACACTGTAGTTGCTGGGAACAGACGCCAGTGCTATTTCCACTGTGTATGGCAATGGGAGCACAATAGTGACTTTCCTTACCAGAAAACAACTCTTGCTCGTAGGACCAAAAACTGCATGTGATTCAACTCCATTTAGGACTGGGAAACAAACGCTAACTCACCTTACAAAAAACACACTCTGCTTTTGAGAAAAGAGCACTCTTCTACTCTACTGTGTTTCCTGTAGGGCCAGAACAGTGAGCTTGCTCAGAACAAAAGAACTGTGCTTCCTACACACACGGGCCATATTTAGTTCAATTCTGCTTGGAAACTGACAAGAACAGTAGATCCTCTTCAGTCCAATACACTGTACATGCTGGGAACAGACGCCAGTGCTTTTTGCCCTGTGTATGACAATGGGAGCGCAATAGTGACTCTTCTTACCAGACAACATCTGTTGCTCATAGGCCCAGAAACTGCATGAGATTCAACTCCACTTAGGACTGGAAAACAAACGCTAGCTCGCCTTACAAAAAACAATTTCTGCTTTTGAGAAAAGAGCACTCTTCTACTCTACTGTGTTTTCTACAGGGCCAGAACAGTGAGCATGCTCAGAACAAAAGAACTGTGCTTCCTACACACACGGGCCATATTTAGTTCAATTCTGCATAGGAACCTGACAAGAACAGTAGATCCCCTTCAGTCCAATACACTGTACATGCTGGGAACAGACGCCAGTGCTTTTTGCCCTGTGTATGACAATGGGAGCGCAATAGTGACTCTTCTTACCAGAAAACATCTCTTGCTCATAGGACCAGAATCTGCATGTGATTCAAATCCATTTAGGACTGGGAAACAAACGCTAGCTCGCCTTACAAGAAACACTTTCTTCTATTGAGAAAAGAGCACTCTTCTACTCTACTGTGTTTCCCATAGTGCCAGAACAGTGAGCTTACTCAGAACAAAAGAACTGTGCTTCCTACACACAGGGCCATATCTAGTTCAATTCTGCTAAGGAAACTGACAAGAACAGTAGCTCCTCTTCAGTCCAATACACTGTACTTGCTGGGAACAGACGCGAGAGCTATTTGCACTGTGTACGGCAATGGGAGCACAATAGTGACTTTCCTTACCAGAAAACAATTCTTGCTCGTAGGACCAAAAACTGCATGTGATTCAACTCCATTTAGGACGGGGAAACAAACGCTAGCTCGCCTTACAAGAAACACACTCTGCTTTTGAGAAAAGAGCACTCTTCTACTCTACTGTGTTTCCTATAGGGCCAGAACTGTGAGCTTGCTCAGAACAAGAGAACTGTGCTTCCTACACACACGGGCCATATTTAGTTCAATTCTGCTTGGAAACTGACAAGAACAGTAGATCCTCTTCAGTCCAATACACTGTACATGCTGGGAACAGACGCCAGTGCTTTTTGCCCTGTGTATGCAAATGGGAGCGCAAGAGTGACTCTTCTTACCAGAAAACATCTCTTGATCATAGGACCAGAAACTGCATGAAATTCAACTCCACTTAGGACTGGAAAACAAACGCTAGCTCGCCTTACAAAAAACAATTTCTGCTTTTGAGAAAAGAGCACTCTTCTACTCTACTGTGTTTCCTATGGTGTCTGAACAGTGAGCTTGCTCAGAACAAAAGAACTGTGCTTCCTACACACACGGGCCATATCTAGTTCAACTCTGTTTAGGAAACTGACAAGAACAGCAGCTCCTCTTCAGTCCAATACACTGTACTTGCTGGGAACAGACGCGAGAGCTATTTGCACTGTGTATGGCAATGGGAGCTCAATAGTGACTGTCTTTCCAGAAAACAACTCTTGCTCGTAGGACCTGAAACTGCATGGTATTAAACTCCATTTAGGACTGGGAAACAAACGCTAGCTCGCCTTACAAGAAACACACTCTGCTTTTGAGAAAAGAGCACTCTTCTACTCTACTGTGTTTCCCATAGTGCCAGAACAGTGAGCTTGCTCAAAACAAAAGAACTGTGCTTCTAACACACAGGGCCATATCTAGTTCAACTATGCTTAGGAAACTGACAAGAACAGTAGCTCCTCTTCAGTCCAATACACTGTAGTTGCTGGGAACAGACGCCAGTGCTATTTCCACTGTGTATGGCAATGGGAGCACAATAGTGACTTTCCTTACCAGAAAACAACTCTTGCTCGTAGGACCAAAAACTGCATGTGATTCAACTCCATTTAGGACTGGGAAACAAACGCTAGCTCGCCTTACAAGAAACACACTCTGCTTTTGAGAAAAGAGCACTCTTCTACTCTACTGTGTTTCCTATAGGGCCAGAACAGTGAGCTTGCTCAGAACAAAAGAACTGTGCTTCCTACACACACGGGCCATATTTAGTTCAATTCTGCTTGGAAACTGACAAGAACAGTAGATCCTCTTCAGTCCAATACACTGTACATGCTGGGAACAGACGCCAGTGCTTTTTGCCCTGTGTATGACAATGGGAGCGCAATAGTGACTCTTCTTACCAGAAAACATCTGTTGCTCATAGGCCCAGAAACTGCATGAGATTCAACTCCACTTAGGACTGGGAAACAAACGCTAGCTCGCCTTACAAAAAACACTTTCTGCTTTTGAGAAAAGAGCACTCTTCTACTCTACTGTGTTCCCTATGGTGTCTGAACAGTGAGCTTGCTCAGAACAAAAGAACTGTGCTTCCTATACACACGGGACATATCTAGTTCAACTCTGCTTAGGAAACTGACAAGAACAGTAGCGCCTCTTCAGTCCAATACACTGTACTTGCTGGGAACAGACGCGAGAGCTAATTGTACTGTGTATGGCAATGGGAGCTCTATAGTGACTTTCCTTACCAGGAAACAACTCTTACTCGTAGGACCATAAACTGCATGGTATTCAACTCTATTTAGGACAGGGAAACAAACGCTAGCTCGCCTTACAAGAAACACACTCTGCTTTTGAGAAAAGAGCACTCTTCTACTCTACTGTGTTTCCTATAGGGCCAGAACAGTGAGCTTTCTCAGAACAAAAGAACTGTGCTTCCTACACACACGGGCCATATTTAGTTCAATTCTGCTTGGAAACTAACAAGAACAGTAGATCCTCTTCAGTCCAATACACTGTAGTTGCTGGGAACAGACGCCAGTGCTTTTTGCCCTGTGTATGACAATGGGAGCGCAATAGTGACTCTTCTTACCAGAAAACATCTCTTGATCATAGGACCAGAAACTGCATGAGATTCAACTCCACTTAGGACTGGAAAACAAACGCTAGCTCGCCTTACAAAAAACAATTTCTGCTTTTGAGAAAAGAGCACTCTTCTACTCTACTGTGTTTCCTATGGTGTCTGAACAGTGAGCTTGCTCAGAACAAAAGAACTGTGCTTCCTACACACACGGGACATATCTAGTTCAACTCTGTTTAGGAAACTGACAAGAACAGCAGCTCCTCTTCAGTCCAATACACTGTAATTGCTGGGAACAGACGCGAGAGCTATTTGCACTGTGTATGGCAATGGGAGCTCAATCGTGACTGTCTTTCCAGAAAACAACTCTTGCTCGTAGGACCTGAAACTGCATGGTATTAAACTCCATTTAGGACTGGGAAACAAACGCTAGCTCGCCTTACAAGAAACACACTCTGCTTTTGAGAAAAGAGCACTCTTCTACTCTACAGTGTTTCCCATAGTGCCAGAACAGTGAGCTAGCTCAGAACAAAAGAACTGTGCTTCTAACACACAGGGCCATATCTAGTTCAACTATGCTTAGGAAACTGACAAGAACAGTAGCTCCTCTTCAGTCCAATACACTGTAGTTGCTGGGAACAGACGCCAGTGCTATTTCCACTGTGTATGGCAATGGGAGCACAATAGTGACTTTCCTTACCAGAAAACAATTCTTGCTCGTAGGACCAAAAACTGCATGTGATTCAACTCCATTTAGGACTGGGAAACAAACGCTAACTCACCTTACAAGAAACACACTCTGCTTTTGAGAAAAGAGCACTCTTCTACTCTACTGTGTTTCCTGTAGGGCCAGAACAGTGAGCTTGCTCAGAACAAAAGAACTGTGCTTCCTACACACACGGGCCATATTTAGTTCAATTCTGCTTGGAAACTGACAAGAACAGTAGATCCTCTTCAGTCCAATACACTGTACATGCTGGGAACAGACGCCAGTGCTTTTTGCCCTGTGTATGACAATGGGAGCGCAATAGTGACTCTTCTTACCAGAAAACATCTCTTGCTCATAGGACCAGAAACTGCATGAGATTCAACTCCACTTAGGACTGGAAAACAAACGCTAGCTCGCCTTACAAAAAACAATTTCTGCTTTTGAGAAAAGAGCACTCTTCTACTCTACTGTGTTTTCTACAGGGCCAGAACAGTGAGCATGCTCAGAACAAAAGAACTGTGCTTCCTACACACACGGGCCATATTTAGTTCAATTCTGCATAGGAACCTGACAAGAACAGTAGATCCCCTTCAGTCCAATACACTGTACATGCTGGGAACAGACGCCAGTGCTTTTTGCCCTGTGTATGACAATGGGAGCGCAATAGTGACTCTTCTTACCAGAAAACATCTCTTGCTCATAGGACCAGAATCTGCATGTGATTCAAATCCATTTAGGACTGGGAAACAAACGCTAGCTCGCCTTACAAGAAACACTTTCTTCTATTGAGAAAAGAGCACTCTTCTACTCTACTGTGTTTCCCATAGTGCCAGAACAGTGAGCTTACTCAGAACAAAAGAACTGTGCTTCCTACACACAGGGCCATATCTAGTTCAATTCTGCTAAGGAAACTGACAAGAACAGTAGCTCCTCTTCAGTCCAATACACTGTACTTGCTGGGAACAGACGCGAGAGCTATTTGCACTGTGTACGGCAATGGGAGCACAATAGTGACTTTCCTTACCAGAAAACAATTCTTGCTCGTAGGACCAAAAACTGCATGTGATTCAACTCCACTTAGGACGGGGAAACAAACGCTAGCTCGCCTTACAAGAAACACACTCTGCTTTTGAGAAAAGAGCACTCTTCTACTCTACTGTGTTTCCTATAGGGCCAGAACTGTGAGCTTGCTCAAACAAAAGAACTGTGCTTCCTACACACACGGGCCATATTTAGTTCAATTCTGCTTGGAAACTGACAAGAACAGTAGATCCTCTTCAGTCCAATACACTGTACATGCTGGGAACAGACGCCAGTGCTTTTTGCCCTGTGTATGCAAATGGGAGCGCAAGAGTGACTCTTCTTACCAGAAAACATCTCTTGATCATAGGACCAGAAACTGCATGAAATTCAACTCCACTTAGGACTGGAAAACAAACGCTAGCTCGCCTTACAAAAAACAATTTCTGCTTTTGAGAAAAGAGCACTCTTCTACTCTACTGTGTTTCCTATGGTGTCTGAACAGTGAGCTTGCTCAGAACAAAAGAACTGTGCTTCCTACACACACGGGCCATATCTAGTTCAACTCTGTTTAGGAAACTGACAAGAACAGCAGCTCCTCTTCAGTCCAATACACTGTACTTGCTGGGAACAGACGCGAGAGCTATTTGCACTGTGTATGGCAATGGGAGCTCAATAGTGACTGTCTTTCCAGAAAACAACTCTTGCTCGTAGGACCTGAAACTGCATGGTATTAAACTCCATTTAGGACTGGGAAACAAACGCTAGCTCGCCTTACAAGAAACACACTCTGCTTTTGAGAAAAGAGCACTCTTCTACTCTACTGTGTTTCCCATAGTGCCAGAACAGTGAGCTTGCTCAAAACAAAAGAACTGTGCTTCTAACACACAGGGCCATATCTAGTTCAACTATGCTTAGGAAACTGACAAGAACAGTAGCTCCTCTTCAGTCCAATACACTGTAGTTGCTGGGAACAGACGCCAGTGCTATTTCCACTGTGTATGGCAATGGGAGCACAATAGTGACTTTCCTTACCAGAAAACAACTCTTGCTCGTAGGACCAAAAACTGCATGTGATTCAACTCCATTTAGGACTGGGAAACAAACGCTAGCTCGCCTTACAAGAAACACACTCTGCTTTTGAGAAAAGAGCACTCTTCTACTCTACTGTGTTTCCTATAGGGCCAGAACAGTGAGCTTGCTCAGAACAAAAGAACTGTGCTTCCTACACACACGGGCCATATTTAGTTCAATTCTGCTTGGAAACTGACAAGAACAGTAGATCCTCTTCAGTCCAATACACTGTACATGCTGGGAACAGACGCCAGTGCTTTTTGCCCTGTGTATGACAATGGGAGCGCAATAGTGACTCTTCTTACCAGAAAACATCTGTTGCTCATAGGCCCAGAAACTGCATGAGATTCAACTCCACTTAGGACTGGGAAACAAACGCTAGCTCGCCTTACAAAAAACACTTTCTGCTTTTGAGAAAAGAGCACTCTTCTACTCTACTGTGTTCCCTATGGTGTCTGAACAGTGAGCTTGCTCAGAACAAAAGAACTGTGCTTCCTTTACACACGGGACATATCTAGTTCAACTCTGCTTAGGAAACTGACAAGAACAGTAGCGCCTCTTCAGTCCAATACACTGTACTTGCTGGGAACAGACGCGAGAGCTAATTGTACTGTGTATGGCAATGGGAGCTCTATAGTGACTTTCCTTACCAGGAAACAACTCTTACTCGTAGGACCATAAACTGCATGGTATTCAACTCTATTTAGGACAGGGAAACAAACGCTAGCTCGCCTTACAAGAAACACACTCTGCTTTTGAGAAAAGAGCACTCTTCTACTCTACTGTGTTTCCTATAGGGCCAGAACAGTGAGCTTGCTCAGAACAAAAGAACTGTGCTTCCTACACACACGGGCCATATTTAGTTCAATTCTGCTTGGAAACTAACAAGAACAGTAGATCCTCTTCAGTCCAATACACTGTAGTTGCTGGGAACAGACGCCAGTGCTTTTTGCCCTGTGTATGACAATGGGAGCGCAATAGTGACTCTTCTTACCAGAAAACATCTCTTGATCATAGGACCAGAAACTGCATGAAATTCAACTCCACTTAGGACTGGAAAACAAACGCTAGCTCGCCTTACAAAAAACAATTTCTGCTTTTGAGAAAAGAGCACTCTTCTACTCTACTGTGTTTCCTATGGTGTCTGAACAGTGAGCTTGCTCAGAACAAAAGAACTGTGCTTCCTACACACACGGGACATATCTAGTTCAACTCTGTTTAGGAAACTGACAAGAACAGCAGCTCCTCTTCAGTCCAATACACTGTACTTGCTGGGAACAGACGCGAGAGCTATTTGTACTGTGTATGGCAATGGGAGCTCAATCGTGACTGTCTTTCCAGAAAACAACTCTTGCTCGTAGGACCTGAAACTGCATGGTATTAAACTCCATTTAGGACTGGGAAACAAACGCTAGCTCGCCTTACAAGAAACACACTCTGCTTTTGAGAAAAGAGCACTCTTCTACTCTACTGTGTTTCCCATAGTGCCAGAACAGTGAGCTTGCTCAGAACAAAAGAACTGTGCTTCTAACACACAGGGCCATATCTAGTTCAACTATGCTTAGGAAACTGACAAGAACAGTAGCTCCTCTTCAGTCCAATATACTGTAGTTGCTGGGAACAGACGCCAGTGCTATTTCCACTGTGTATGGCAATGGGAGCACAATAGTGACTTTCCTTACCAGAAAACAATTCTTGCTCGTAGGACCAAAAACTGCATGTGATTCAACTCCATTTAGGACTGGGAAACAAATGCTAACTCACCTTACAAGAAACACACTCTGCTTTTGAGAAAAGAGCACTCTTCTACTCTACTGTGTTTCCTGTAGGGCCAGAACAGTGAGCTTGCTCAGAACAAAAGAACTGTGCTTCCTACACACACGGGCAATATTTAGTTCAATTCTGCTTGGAAACTGACAAGAACAGTAGATCCTCTTCAGTCCAATACACTGTACATGCTGGGAACAGACGCCAGTGCTTTTTGCCCTGTGTATGACAATGGGAGCGCAATAGTGACTCTTCTTACCAGAAAACATCTCTTGCTCATAGGACCAGAAACTGCATGAGATTCAACTCCACTTAGGACTGGAAAACAAACGCTAGCTCGCCTTACAAAAAACAATTTCTGCTTTTGAGAAAAGAGCACTCTTCTACTCTACTGTGTTCCCTATGGTGTCTGAACAGTGAGCTTGCTCAGAACAAAAGAACTGTGCTTCCTACACACACGGGACATATCTAGTTCAACTCTGCTTAGGAAACTGACAAGAACAGTAGCGCCTCTTCAGTCCAATACACTGTACTTGCTGGGAAGAGACGCGAGAGCTATTTGTACTGTGTATGGCAATGGGAGGTCTATAGTAACTTTCCTTACCAGAAAACAACTCTTACTCGTAGGACCATAAACTGCATGGTATTCAACTCTATTTAGGACTGGGAAACAAACGCTAGCTCGCCTTACAAGAAACACACTCTGCTTTTGAGAAAAGAGCACTCTTCTACTCTACTGTGTTTCCCATAGTGCCAGAACAGTGAGCTTGCTCAGAACAAAAAACTGTGCTTCCTACACACAGCGCCATATCCAGTTCAATTCTGCTTAGGAAACGGACAAGAACAGTAACTCCTCTTCAGTCCAATACACTGTTGTTGCTGGGAACAGACGCCAGTGCTTTTTGCACTGTGTATGGCAATGGGAGCGCAATAGTGACTTTCCTTACCAGAAAACAACTCTTGCACGTAGGACCAAAAACTGCATGTGATTCAACTCCATTTAGGACGGGGAAACAAACGCTAGCTCGCCTTACAAGAAACACACTCTGCTTTTGAGAAAAGAGCAGTCTTCTACTCTACTGTGTTTCCTATAGGGCCAGAACTGTGAGCTTGCTCAGAACAAAAGAACTGTGCTTCCTACACACACGGGCCATATTTAGTTCAATTCTGCTTGGAAACTGACAAGAACAGTAGATCCTCTTCAGTCCAATACACTGTACATGCTGGGAACAGACGCCAGTGCTTTTTGCCCTGTGTATGCAAATGGGAGCGCAAGAGTGACTCTTCTTACCAGAAAACATCTCTTGATCATAGGACCAGAAACTGCATGAGATTCAACTCCACTTAGGACTGGAAAACAAACGCTAGCTCGCCTTACAAAAAACACTTTCTGCTTTTGAGAAAAGAGCACTCTTCTACTCTACTGTGTTTCCTATGGTGTCTGAACAGTGAGCTTGCTCAGAACAAAAGAACTGTGCTTCCTACACACACGGGCCATATCTAGTTCAACTCTGTTTAGGAAACTGACAAGAACAGCAGCTCCTCTTCAGTCCAATACACTGTACTTGCTGGGAACAGACGCGAGAGCTATTTGCACTGTGTATGGCAATGGGAGCTCAATAGTGACTGTCTTTCCAGAAAACAACTCTTGCTCGTAGGACCTGAAACTGCATGGTATTAAACTCCATTTAGGACTGGGAAACAAACGCTAGCTCGCCTTACAAGAAACACACTCTGCTTTTGAGAAAAGAGCACTCTTCTACTCTACTGTGTTTCCCATAGTGCCAGAACAGTGAGCTTGCTCAAAACAAAAGAACTGTGCTTCTAACACACAGGGCCATATCTAGTTCAACTATGCTTAGGAAACTGACAAGAACAGTAGCTCCTCTTCAGTCCAATACACTGTAGTTGCTGGGAACAGACGCCAGTGCTATTTCCACTGTGTATGGCAATGGGAGCACAATAGTGACTTTCCTTACCAGAAAACAACTCTTGCTCGTAGGACCAAAAACTGCATGTGATTCAACTCCATTTAGGACTGGGAAACAAACGCTAGCTCGCCTTACAAGAAACACACTCTGCTTTTGAGAAAAGAGCACTCTTCTACTCTACTGTGTTTCCTATAGGGCCAGAACAGTGAGCTTGCTCAGAACAAAAGAACTGTGCTTCCTACACACACGGGCCATATTTAGTTCAATTCTGCTTGGAAACTGACAAGAACAGTAGATCCTCTTCAGTCCAATACACTGTACATGCTGGGAACAGACGCCAGTGCTTTTTGCCCTGTGTATGACAATGGGAGCGCAATAGTGACTCTTCTTACCAGAAAACATCTGTTGCTCATAGGCCCATAAACTGCATGAGATTCAACTCCACTTAGGACTGGGAAACAAACGCTAGCTCGCCTTACAAAAAACACTTTCTGCTTTTGAGAAAAGAGCACTCTTCTACTCTACTGTGTTCCCTATGGTGTCTGAACAGTGAGCTTGCTCAGAACAAAAGAACTGTGCTTCCTATACACACGGGACATATCTAGTTCAACTCTGCTTAGGAAACTGACAAGAACAGTAGCGCCTCTTCAGTCCAATACACTGTACTTGCTGGGAACAGACGCGAGAGCTAATTGTACTGTGTATGGCAATGGGAGCTCTATAGTGACTTTCCTTACCAGGAAACAACTCTTACTCGTAGGACCATAAACTGCATGGTATTCAACTCTATTTAGGACAGGGAAACAAACGCTAGCTCGCCTTACAAGAAACACACTCTGCTTTTGAGAAAAGAGCACTCTTCTACTCTACTGTGTTTCCTATAGGGCCAGAACAGTGAGCTTTCTCAGAACAAAAGAACTGTGCTTCCTACACACACGGGCCATATTTAGTTCAATTCTGCTTGGAAACTAACAAGAACAGTAGATCCTCTTCAGTCCAATACACTGTAGTTGCTGGGAACAGACGCCAGTGCTTTTTGCCCTGTGTATGACAATGGGAGCGCAATAGTGACTCTTCTTACCAGAAAACATCTCTTGATCATAGGACCAGAAACTGCATGAGATTCAACTCCACTTAGGACTGGAAAACAAACGCTAGCTCGCCTTACAAAAAAAATTTCTGCTTTTGAGAAAAGAGCACTCTTCTACTCTACTGTGTTTCCTATGGTGTCTGAACAGTGAGCTTGCTCAGAACAAAAGAACTGTGCTTCCTACACACACGGGACATATCTAGTTCAACTCTGTTTAGGAAACTGACAAGAACAGCAGCTCCTCTTCAGTCCAATACACTGTACTTGCTGGGAACAGACGCGAGAGCTATTTGCACTGTGTATGGCAATGGGAGCTCAATCGTGACTGTCTTTCCAGAAAACAACTCTTGCTCGTAGGACCTGAAACTGCATGGTATTAAACTCCATTTAGGACTGGGAAACAAACGCTAGCTCGCCTTACAAGAAACACACTCTGCTTTTGAGAAAAGAGCACTCTTCTACTCTACTGTGTTTCCCATAGTGCCAGAACAGTGAGCTTGCTCAAAACAAAAGAACTGTGCTTCTAACACACAGGGCCATATCTAGTTCAACTATGCTTAGGAAACTGACAAGAACAGTAGCTCCTCTTCAGTCCAATACACTGTAGTTGCTGGGAACAGACGCCAGTGCTATTTCCACTGTGTATGGCAATGGGAGCACAATAGTGACTTTCCTTACCAGAAAACAACTCTTGCTCGTAGGACCAAAAACTGCATGTGATTCAACTCCATTTAGGACTGGGAAACAAACGCTAGCTCGCCTTACAAGAAACACACTCTGCTTTTGAGAAAAGAGCACTCTTCTACTCTACTGTGTTTCCTATAGGGCCAGAACAGTGAGCTTGCTCAGAACAAAAGAACTGTGCTTCCTACACACACGGGCCATATTTAGTTCAATTCTGCTTGGAAACTGACAAGAACAGTAGATCCTCTTCAGTCCAATACACTGTACATGCTGGGAACAGACGCCAGTGCTTTTTGCCCTGTGTATGACAATGGGAGCGCAATAGTGACTCTTCTTACCAGAAAACATCTGTTGCTCATAGGCCCAGAAACTGCATGAGATTCAACTCCACTTAGGACTGGGAAACAAACGCTAGCTCGCCTTACAAAAAACACTTTCTGCTTTTGAGAAAAGAGCACTCTTCTACTCTACTGTGTTCCCTATGGTGTCTGAACAGTGAGCTTGCTCAGAACAAAAGAACTGTGCTTCCTATACACACGGGACATATCTAGTTCAACTCTGCTTAGGAAACTGACAAGAACAGTAGCGCCTCTTCAGTCCAATACACTGTACTTGCTGGGAACAGACGCGAGAGCTAATTGTACTGTGTATGGCAATGGGAGCTCTATAGTGACTTTCCTTACCAGGAAACAACTCTTACTCGTAGGACCATAAACTGCATGGTATTCAACTCTATTTAGGACAGGGAAACAAACGCTAGCTCGCCTTACAAGAAACACACTCTGCTTTTGAGAAAAGAGCACTCTTCTACTCTACTGTGTTTCCTATAGGGCCAGAACAGTGAGCTTTCTCAGAACAAAAGAACTGTGCTTCCTACACACACGGGCCATATTTAGTTCAATTCTGCTTGGAAACTAACAAGAACAGTAGATCCTCTTCAGTCCAATACACTGTAGTTGCTGGGAACAGACGCGAGTGCTTTTTGCCCTGTGTATGACAATGGGAGCGCAATAGTGACTCTTCTTACCAGAAAACATCTCTTGATCATAGGACCAGAAACTGCATGAGATTCAACTCCACTTAGGACTGGAAAACAAACGCTAGCTCGCCTTACAAAAAACAATTTCTGCTTTTGAGAAAAGAGCACTCTTCTACTCTACTGTGTTTCCTATGGTGTCTGAACAGTGAGCTTGCTCAGAACAAAAGAACTGTGCTTCCTACACACACGGGACATATCTAGTTCAACTCTGTTTAGGAAACTGACAAGAACAGCAGCTCCTCTTCAGTCCAATACACTGTACTTGCTGGGAACAGACGCGAGAGCTATTTGCACTGTGTATGGCAATGGGAGCTCAATCGTGACTGTCTTTCCAGAAAACAACTCTTGCTCGTAGGACCTGAAACTGCATGGTATTAAACTCCATTTAGGACTGGGAAACAAACGCTAGCTCGCCTTACAAGAAACACACTCTGCTTTTGAGAAAAGAGCACTCTTCTACTCTACAGTGTTTCCCATAGTGCCAGAACAGTGAGCTAGCTCAGAACAAAAGAACTGTGCTTCTAACACACAGGGCCATATCTAGTTCAACTATGCTTAGGAAACTGACAAGAACAGTAGCTCCTCTTCAGTCCAATACACTGTAGTTGCTGGGAACAGACGCCAGTGCTATTTCCACTGTGTATGGCAATGGGAGCACAATAGTGACTTTCCTTACCAGAAAACAATTCTTGCTCGTAGGACCAAAAACTGCATGTGATTCAACTCCATTTAGGACTGGGAAACAAACGCTAACTCACCTTACAAGAAACACACTCTGCTTTTGAGAAAAGAGCACTCTTCTACTCTACTGTGTTTCCTGTAGGGCCAGAACAGTGAGCTTGCTCAGAACAAAAGAACTGTGCTTCCTACACACACGGGCCATATTTAGTTCAATTCTGCTTGGAAACTGACAAGAACAGTAGATCCTCTTCAGTCCAATACACTGTACATGCTGGGAACAGACGCCAGTGCTTTTTGCCCTGTGTATGACAATGGGAGCGCAATAGTGACTCTTCTTACCAGAAAACATCTGTTGCTCATAGGCCCAGAAACTGCATGAGATTCAACTCCACTTAGGACTGGAAAACAAACGCTAGCTCGCCTTACAAAAAACAATTTCTGCTTTTGAGAAAAGAGCACTCTTCTACTCTACTGTGTTTTCTACAGGGCCAGAACAGTGAGCATGCTCAGAACAAAAGAACTGTGCTTCCTACACACACGGGCCATATTTAGTTCAATTCTGCATAGGAACCTGACAAGAACAGTAGATCCCATTCAGTCCAATACACTGTACATGCTGGGAACAGACGCCAGTGCTTTTTGCCCTGTGTATGACAATGGGAGCGCAATAGTGACTCTTCTTACCAGAAAACATCTCTTGCTCATAGGACCAGAATCTGCATGTGATTCAAATCCATTTAGGACTGGGAAACAAACGCTAGCTCGCCTTACAAGAAACACTTTCTTCTATTGAGAAAAGAGCACTCTTCTACTCTACTGTGTTTCCCATAGTGCCAGAACAGTGAGCTTACTCAGAACAAAAGAACTGTGCTTCCTACACACAGGGCCATATCTAGTTCAATTCTGCTAAGGAAACTGACAAGAACAGTAGCTCCTCTTCAGTCCAATACACTGTACTTGCTGGGAACAGACGCGAGAGCTATTTGCACTGTGTACGGCAATGGGAGCACAATAGTGACTTTCCTTACCAGAAAACAATTCTTGCTCGTAGGACCAAAAACTGCATGTGATTCAACTCCATTTAGGACGGGGAAACAAACGCTAGCTCGCCTTACAAGAAACACACTCTGCTTTTGAGAAAAGAGCACTCTTCTACTCTACTGTGTTTCCTATAGGGCCAGAACTGTGAGCTTGCTCAGAACAAAAGAACTGTGCTTCCTACACACACGGGCCATATTTAGTTCAATTCTGCTTGGAAACTGACAAGAACAGTAGATCCTCTGCAGTCCAATACACTGTACATGCTGGGAACAGACGCCAGTGCTTTTTGCCCTGTGTATGCAAATGGGAGCGCAAGAGTGACTCTTCTTACCAGAAAACATCTCTTGATCATAGGACCAGAAACTGCATGAAATTCAACTCCACTTAGGACTGGAAAACAAACGCTAGCTCGCCTTACAAAAAACAATTTCTGCTTTTGAGAAAAGAGCACTCTTCTACTCTACTGTGTTTCCTATGGTGTCTGAACAGTGAGCTTGCTCAGAACAAAAGAACTGTGCTTCCTACACACACGGGCCATATCTAGTTCAACTCTGTTTAGGAAACTGACAAGAACAGCAGCTCCTCTTCAGTCCAATACACTGTACTTGCTGGGAACAGACGCGAGAGCTATTTGCACTGTGTATGGCAATGGGAGCTCAATAGTGACTGTCTTTCCAGAAAACAACTCTTGCTCGTAGGACCTGAAACTGCATGGTATTAAACTCCATTTAGGACTGGGAAACAAACGCTAGCTCGCCTTACAAGAAACACACTCTGCTTTTGAGAAAAGAGCACTCTTCTACTCTACTGTGTTTCCCATAGTGCCAGAACAGTGAGCTTGCTCAAAACAAAAGAACTGTGCTTCTAACACACAGGGCCATATCTAGTTCAACTATGCTTAGGAAACTGACAAGAACAGTAGCTCCTCTTCAGTCCAATACACTGTAGTTGCTGGGAACAGACGCCAGTGCTATTTCCACTGTGTATGGCAATGGGAGCACAATAGTGACTTTCCTTACCAGAAAACAACTCTTGCTCGTAGGACCAAAAACTGCATGTGATTCAACTCCATTTAGGACTGGGAAACAAACGCTAGCTCGCCTTACAAGAAACACACTCTGCTTTTGAGAAAAGAGCACTCTTCTACTCTACTGTGTTTCCTATAGGGCCAGAACAGTGAGCTTGCTCAGAACAAAAGAACTGTGCTTCCTACACACACGGGCCATATTTAGTTCAATTCTGCTTGGAAACTGACAAGAACAGTAGATCCTCTTCAGTCCAATACACTGTACATGCTGGGAACAGACGCCAGTGCTTTTTGCCCTGTGTATGACAATGGGAGCGCAATAGTGACTCTTCTTACCAGAAAACATCTGTTGCTCATAGGCCCAGAAACTGCATGAGATTCAACTCCACTTAGGACTGGGAAACAAACGCTAGCTCGCCTTACAAAAAACACTTTCTGCTTTTGAGAAAAGAGCACTCTTCTACTCTACTGTGTTCCCTATGGTGTCTGAACAGTGAGCTTGCTCAGAACAAAAGAACTGTGCTTCCTATACACACGGGACATATCTAGTTCAACTCTGCTTAGGAAACTGACAAGAACAGTAGCGCCTCTTCAGTCCAATACACTGTACTTGCTGGGAACAGACGCGAGAGCTAATTGTACTGTGTATGGCAATGGGAGCTCTATAGTGACTTTCCTTACCAGGAAACAACTCTTACTCGTAGGACCATAAACTGCATGGTATTCAACTCTATTTAGGACAGGGAAACAAACGCTAGCTCGCCTTACAAGAAACACACTCTGCTTTTGAGAAAAGAGCACTCTTCTACTCTACTGTGTTTCCTATAGGGCCAGAACAGTGAGCTTTCTCAGAACAAAAGAACTGTGCTTCCTACACACACGGGCCATATTTAGTTCAATTCTGCTTGGAAACTAACAAGAACAGTAGATCCTCTTCAGTCCAATACACTGTAGTTGCTGGGAACAGACGCCAGTGCTTTTTGCCCTGTGTATGACAATGGGAGCGCAATAGTGACTCTTCTTACCAGAAAACATCTCTTGATCATAGGACCAGAAACTGCATGAGATTCAACTCCACTTAGGACTGGAAAACAAACGCTAGCTCGCCTTACAAAAAACAATTTCTGCTTTTGAGAAAAGAGCACTCTTCTACTCTACTGTGTTTCCTATGGTGTCTGAACAGTGAGCTTGCTCAGAACAAAAGAACTGTGCTTCCTACACACACGGGACATATCTAGTTCAACTCTGTTTAGGAAACTGACAAGAACAGCAGCTCCTCTTCAGTCCAATACACTGTACTTGCTGGGAACAGACGCGAGAGCTATTTGCACTGTGTATGGCAATGGGAGCTCAATCGTGACTGTCTTTCCAGAAAACAACTCTTGCTCGTAGGACCTGAAACTGCATGGTATTAAACTCCATTTAGGACTGGGAAACAAACGCTAGCTCGCCTTACAAGAAACACACTCTGCTTTTGAGAAAAGAGCACTCTTCTACTCTACAGTGTTTCCCATAGTGCCAGAACAGTGAGCTAGCTCAGAACAAAAGAACTGTGCTTCTAACACACAGGGCCATATCTAGTTCAACTATGCTTAGGAAACTGACAAGAACAGTAGCTCCTCTTCAGTCCAATACACTGTAGTTGCTGGGAACAGACGCCAGTGCTATTTCCACTGTGTATGGCAATGGGAGCACAATAGTGACTTTCCTTACCAGAAAACAATTCTTGCTCGTAGGACCAAAAACTGCATGTGATTCAACTCCATTTAGGACTGGGAAACAAACGCTAACTCACCTTACAAGAAACACACTCTGCTTTTGAGAAAAGAGCACTCTTCTACTCTACTGTGTTTCCTGTAGGGCCAGAACAGTGAGCTTGCTCAGAACAAAAGAACTGTGCTTCCTACACACACGGGCCATATTTAGTTCAATTCTGCTTGGAAACTGACAAGAACAGTAGATCCTCTTCAGTCCAATACACTGTACATGCTGGGAACAGACGCCAGTGCTTTTTGCCCTGTGTATGACAATGGGAGCGCAATAGTGACTCTTCTTACCAGAAAACATCTCTTGCTCATAGGACCAGAAACTGCATGAGATTCAACTCCACTTAGGACTGGAAAACAAACGCTAGCTCGCCTTACAAAAAACAATTTCTGCTTTTGAGAAAAGAGCACTCTTCTACTCTACTGTGTTTTCTACAGGGCCAGAACAGTGAGCATGCTCAGAACAAAAGAACTGTGCTTCCTACACACACGGGCCATATTTAGTTCAATTCTGCATAGGAACCTGACAAGAACAGTAGATCCCCTTCAGTCCAATACACTGTACATGCTGGGAACAGACGCCAGTGCTTTTTGCCCTGTGTATGACAATGGGAGCGCAATAGTGACTCTTCTTACCAGAAAACATCTCTTGCTCATAGGACCAGAATCTGCATGTGATTCAAATCCATTTAGGACTGGGAAACAAACGCTAGCTCGCCTTACAAGAAACACTTTCTTCTATTGAGAAAAGAGCACTCTTCTACTCTACTGTGTTTCCCATAGTGCCAGAACAGTGAGCTTACTCAGAACAAAAGAACTGTGCTTCCTACACACAGGGCCATATCTAGTTCAATTCTGCTAAGGAAACTGACAAGAACAGTAGCTCCTCTTCAGTCCAATACACTGTACTTGCTGGGAACAGACGCGAGAGCTATTTGCACTGTGTACGGCAATGGGAGCACAATAGTGACTTTCCTTACCAGAAAACAATTCTTGCTCGTAGGACCAAAAACTGCATGTGATTCAACTCCACTTAGGACGGGGAAACAAACGCTAGCTCGCCTTACAAGAAACACACTCTGCTTTTGAGAAAAGAGCACTCTTCTACTCTACTGTGTTTCCTATAGGGCCAGAACTGTGAGCTTGCTCAGAACAAAAGAACTGTGCTTCCTACACACACGGGCCATATTTAGTTCAATTCTGCTTGGAAACTGACAAGAACAGTAGATCCTCTTCAGTCCAATACACTGTACATGCTGGGAACAGACGCCAGTGCTTTTTGCCCTGTGTATGCAAATGGGAGCGCAAGAGTGACTCTTCTTACCAGAAAACATCTCTTGATCATAGGACCAGAAACTGCATGAAATTCAACTCCACTTAGGACTGGAAAACAAACGCTAGCTCGCCTTACAAAAAACAATTTCTGCTTTTGAGAAAAGAGCACTCTTCTACTCTACTGTGTTTCCTATGGTGTCTGAACAGTGAGCTTGCTCAGAACAAAAGAACTGTGCTTCCTACACACACGGGCCATATCTAGTTCAACTCTGTTTAGGAAACTGACAAGAACAGCAGCTCCTCTTCAGTCCAATACACTGTACTTGCTGGGAACAGACGCGAGAGCTATTTGCACTGTGTATGGCAATGGGAGCTCAATAGTGACTGTCTTTCCAGAAAACAACTCTTGCTCGTAGGACCTGAAACTGCATGGTATTAAACTCCATTTAGGACTGGGAAACAAACGCTAGCTCGCCTTACAAGAAACACACTCTGCTTTTGAGAAAAGAGCACTCTTCTACTCTACTGTGTTTCCCATAGTGCCAGAACAGTGAGCTTGCTCAAAACAAAAGAACTGTGCTTCTAACACACAGGGCCATATCTAGTTCAACTATGCTTAGGAAACTGACAAGAACAGTAGCTCCTCTTCAGTCCAATACACTGTAGTTGCTGGGAACAGACGCCAGTGCTATTTCCACTGTGTATGGCAATGGGAGCACAATAGTGCCTTTCCTTACCAGAAAACAACTCTTGCTCGTAGGACCAAAAACTGCATGTGATTCAACTCCATTTAGGACTGGGAAACAAACGCTAGCTCGCCTTACAAGAAACACACTCTGCTTTTGAGAAAAGAGCACTCTTCTACTCTACTGTGTTTCCTATAGGGCCAGAACAGTGAGCTTGCTCAGAACAAAAGAACTGTGCTTCCTACACACACGGGCCATATTTAGTTCAATTCTGCTTGGAAACTGACAAGAACAGTAGATCCTCTTCAGTCCAATACACTGTACATGCTGGGAACAGACGCCAGTGCTTTTTGCCCTGTGTATGACAATGGGAGCGCAATAGTGACTCTTCTTACCAGAAAACATCTGTTGCTCATAGGCCCAGAAACTGCATGAGATTCAACTCCACTTAGGACTGGGAAACAAACGCTAGCTCGCCTTACAAAAAACACTTTCTGCTTTTGAGAAAAGAGCACTCTTCTACTCTACTGTGTTCCCTATGGTGTCTGAACAGTGAGCTTGCTCAGAACAAAAGAACTGTGCTTCCTATACACACGGGACATATCTAGTTCAACTCTGCTTAGGAAACTGACAAGAACAGTAGCGCCTCTTCAGTCCAATACACTGTACTTGCTGGGAACAGACGCGAGAGCTAATTGTACTGTGTATGGCAATGGGAGCTCTATAGTGACTTTCCTTACCAGGAAACAACTCTTACTCGTAGGACCATAAACTGCATGGTATTCAACTCTATTTAGGACAGGGAAACAAACGCTAGCTCGCCTTACAAGAAACACACTCTGCTTTTGAGAAAAGAGCACTCTTCTACTCTACTGTGTTTCCTATAGGGCCAGAACAGTGAGCTTTCTCAGAACAAAAGAACTGTGCTTCCTACACACACGGGCCATATTTAGTTCAATTCTGCTTGGAAACTAACAAGAACAGTAGATCCTCTTCAGTCCAATACACTGTAGTTGCTGGGAACAGACGCCAGTGCTTTTTGCCCTGTGTATGACAATGGGAGCGCAATAGTGACTCTTCTTACCAGAAAACATCTCTTGATCATAGGACCAGAAACTGCATGAGATTCAACTCCACTTAGGACTGGAAAACAAACGCTAGCTCGCCTTACAAAAAACAATTTCTGCTTTTGAGAAAAGAGCACTCTTCTACTCTACTGTGTTTCCTATGGTGTCTGAACAGTGAGCTTGCTCAGAACAAAAGAACTGTGCTTCCTACACACACGGGACATATCTAGTTCAACTCTGTTTAGGAAACTGACAAGAACAGCAGCTCCTCTTCAGTCCAATACACTGTACTTGCTGGGAACAGACGCGAGAGCTATTTGCACTGTGTATGGCAATGGGAGCTCAATCGTGACTGTCTTTCCAGAAAACAACTCTTGCTCGTAGGACCTGAAACTGCATGGTATTAAACTCCATTTAGGACTGGGAAACAAACGCTAGCTCGCCTTACAAGAAACACACTCTGCTTTTGAGAAAAGAGCACTCTTCTACTCTACTGTGTTTCCCATAGTGCCAGAACAGTGAGCTAGCTCAGAACAAAAGAACTGTGCTTCTAACACACAGGGCCATATCTAGTTCAACTATGCTTAGGAAACTGACAAGAACAGTAGCTCCTCTTCAGTCCAATATACTGTAGTTGCTGGGAACAGACGCCAGTGCTATTTCCACTGTGTATGGCAATGGGAGCACAATAGTGACTTTCCTTACCAGAAAACAATTCTTGCTCGTAGGACCAAAAACTGCATGTGATTCAACTCCATTTAGGACTGGGAAACAAACGCTAACTCACCTTACAAGAAACACACTCTGCTTTTGAGAAAAGAGCACTCTTCTACTCTACTGTGTTTCCTGTAGGGCCAGAACAGTGAGCTTGCTCAGAACAAAAGAACTGTGCTTCCTACACACACGGGCCATATTTAGTTCAATTCTGCTTGGAAACTGACAAGAACAGTAGATCCTCTTCAGTCCAATACACTGTACATGCTGGGAACAGACGCCAGTGCTTTTTGCCCTGTGTATGACAATGGGAGCGCAATAGTGACTCTTCTTACCAGAAAACATCTCTTGCTCATAGGACCAGAAACTGCATGAGATTCAACTCCACTTAGGACTGGAAAACAAACGCTAGCTCGCCTTACAAAAAACAATTTCTGCTTTTGAGAAAAGAGCACTCTTCTACTCTACTGTGTTTTCTACAGGGCCAGAACAGTGAGCATGCTCAGAACAAAAGAACTGTGCTTCCTACACACACGGGCCATATTTAGTTCAATTCTGCATAGGAACCTGACAAGAACAGTAGATCCCCTTCAGTCCAATACACTGTACATGCTGGGAACAGACGCCAGTGCTTTTTGCCCTGTGTATGACAATGGGAGCGCAATAGTGACTCTTCTTACCAGAAAACATCTCTTGCTCATAGGACCAGAATCTGCATGTGATTCAAATCCATTTAGGACTGGGAAACAAACGCTAGCTCGCCTTACAAGAAACACTTTCTTCTATTGAGAAAAGAGCACTCTTCTACTCTACTGTGTTTCCCATAGTGCCAGAACAGTGAGCTTACTCAGAACAAAAGAACTGTGCTTCCTACACACAGGGCCATATCTAGTTCAATTCTGCTAAGGAAACTGACAAGAACAGTAGCTCCTCTTCAGTCCAATACACTGTACTTGCTGGGAACAGACGCGTGAGCTATTTGCACTGTGTACGGCAATGGGAGCACAATAGTGACTTTCCTTACCAGAAAACAATTCTTGCTCGTAGGACCAAAAACTGCATGTGATTCAACTCCATTTAGGACGGGGAAACAAACGCTAGCTCGCCTTACAAGAAACACACTCTGCTTTTGAGAAAAGAGCACTCTTCTACTCTACTGTGTTTCCTATAGGGCCAGAACTGTGAGCTTGCTCAGAACAAAAGAACTGTGCTTCCTACACACACGGGCCATATTTAGTTCAATTCTGCTTGGAAACTGACAAGAACAGTAGATCCTCTTCAGTCCAATACACTGTACATGCTGGGAACAGACGCCAGTGCTTTTTGCCCTATGTATGCAAATGGGAGCGCAAGAGTGACTCTTCTTACCAGAAAACATCTCTTGATCATAGGACCAGAAACTGCATGAAATTCAACTCCACTTAGGACTGGAAAACAAACGCTAGCTCGCCTTACAAAAAACAATTTCTGCTTTTGAGAAAAGAGCACTCTTCTACTCTACTGTGTTTCCTATGGTGTCTGAACAGTGAGCTTGCTCAGAACAAAAGAACTGTGCTTCCTACACACACGGGCCATATCTAGTTCAACTCTGTTTAGGAAACTGACAAGAACAGCAGCTCCTCTTCAGTCCAATACACTGTACTTGCTGGGAACAGACGCGAGAGCTATTTGCACTGTGTATGGCAATGGGAGCTCAATAGTGACTGTCTTTCCAGAAAACAACTCTTGCTCGTAGGACCTGAAACTGCATGGTATTAAACTCCATTTAGGACTGGGAAACAAACGCTAGCTCGCCTTACAAGAAACACACTCTGCTTTTGAGAAAAGAGCACTCTTCTACTCTACTGTGTTTCCCATAGTGCCAGAACAGTGAGCTTGCTCAAAACAAAAGAACTGTGCTTCTAACACACAGGGCCATATCTAGTTCAACTATGCTTAGGAAACTGACAAGAACAGTAGCTCCTCTTCAGTCCAATACACTGTAGTTGCTGGGAACAGACGCCAGTGCTATTTCCACTGTGTATGGCAATGGGAGCACAATAGTGACTTTCCTTACCAGAAAACAACTCTTGCTCGTAGGACCAAAAACTGCATGTGATTCAACTCCATTTAGGACTGGGAAACAAACGCTAGCTCGCCTTACAAGAAACACACTCTGCTTTTGAGAAAAGAGCACTCTTCTACTCTACTGTGTTTCCTATAGGGCCAGAACAGTGAGCTTGCTCAGAACAAAAGAACTGTGCTTCCTACACACACGGGCCATATTTAGTTCAATTCTGCTTGGAAACTGACAAGAACAGTAGATCCTCTTCAGTCCAATACACTGTACATGCTGGGAACAGACGCCAGTGCTTTTTGCCCTGTGTATGACAATGGGAGCGCAATAGTGACTCTTCTTACCAGAAAACATCTGTTGCTCATAGGCCCAGAAACTGCATGAGATTCAACTCCACTTAGGACTGGGAAACAAACGCTAGCTCGCCTTACAAAAAACACTTTCTGCTTTTGAGAAAAGAGCACTCTTCTACTCTACTGTGTTCCCTATGGTGTCTGAACAGTGAGCTTGCTCAGAACAAAAGAACTGTGCTTCCTTTACACACGGGACATATCTAGTTCAACTCTGCTTAGGAAACTGACAAGAACAGTAGCGCCTCTTCAGTCCAATACACTGTACTTGCTGGGAACAGACGCGAGAGCTAATTGTACTGTGTATGGCAATGGGAGCTCTATAGTGACTTTCCTTACCAGGAAACAACTCTTACTCGTAGGACCATAAACTGCATGGTATTCAACTCTATTTAGGACAGGGAAACAAACGCTAGCTCGCCTTACAAGAAACACACTCTGCTTTTGAGAAAAGAGCACTCTTCTACTCTACTGTGTTTCCTATAGGGCCAGAACAGTGAGCTTGCTCAGAACAAAAGAACTGTGCTTCCTACACACACAGGCCATATTTAGTTCAATTCTGCTTGGAAACTAACAAGAACAGTAGATCCTCTTCAGTCCAATACACTGTAGTTGCTGGGAACAGACGCGAGTGCTTTTTGCCCTGTGTATGACAATGGGAGCGCAATAGTGACTCTTCTTACCAGAAAACATCTCTTGATCATAGGACCAGAAACTGCATGAAATTCAACTCCACTTAGGACTGGAAAACAAACGCTAGCTCGCCTTACAAAAAACAATTTCTGCTTTTGAGAAAAGAGCACTCTTCTACTCTACTGTGTTTCCTATGGTGTCTGAACAGTGAGCTTGCTCAGAACAAAAGAACTGTGCTTCCTACACACACGGGACATATCTAGTTCAACTCTGTTTAGGAAACTGACAAGAACAGCAGCTCCTCTTCAGTCCAACACACTGTACTTGCTGGGAACAGACGCGAGAGCTATTTGCACTGCGTATGGCAATGGGAGCTCAATCGTGACTGTCTTTCCAGAAAACAACTCTTGCTCGTAGGACCTGAAACTGCATGGTATTAAACTCCATTTAGGACTGGGAAACAAACGCTAGCTCGCCTTACAAGAAACACACTCTGCTTTTGAGAAAAGAGCACTCTTCTACTCTACTGTGTTTCCCATAGTGCCAGAACAGTGAGCTTGCTCAGAACAAAAGAACTGTGCTTCTAACACACAGGGCCATATCTAGTTCAACTATGCTTAGGAAACTGACAAGAACAGTAGCTCCTCTTCAGTCCAATACACTGTACTTGCTGGGAACAGACGCCAGTGCTATTTCCACTGTGTATGGCAATGGGAGCACAATAGTGACTTTCCTTACCAGAAAACAACTCTTGCTCGTAGGACCAAAAACTGCATGTGATTCAACTCCATTTAGGACTGGGAAACAAACGCTAGCTCGCCTTACAAGAAACACACTCTGCTTTTGAGAAAAGAGCACTCTTCTACTCTACTGTGTTTCCTATAGGGCCAGAACAGTGAGCTTGCTCAGAACAAAAGAACTGTGCTTCCTACACACACGGGCCATATTTAGTTCAATTCTGCTTGGAAACTGACAAGAACAGTAGATCCTCTTCAGTCCAATACACTGTACATGCTGGGAACAGACGCCAGTGCTTTTTGCCCTGTGTATGACAATGGGAGCGCAATAGTGACTCTTCTTACCAGAAAACATCTGTTGCTCATAGGCCCAGAAACTGCATGAGATTCAACTCCACTTAGGACTGGGAAACAAACGCTAGCTCGCCTTACAAAAAACACTTTCTGCTTTTGAGAAAAGAGCACTCTTCTACTCTACTGTGTTCCCTATGGTGTCTGAACAGTGAGCTTGCTCAGAACAAAACAACTATGCTTCCTATACACACGGGACATATCTAGTTCAACTCTGCTTAGGAAACTGACAAGAACAGTAGCGCCTCTTCAGTCCAATACACTGTACTTGCTGGGAACAGACGCGAGAGCTAATTGTACTGTGTATGGCAATGGGAGCTCTATAGTGACTTTCCTTAGGAGGAAACAACTCTTACTCGTAGGACCATAAACTGCATGGTATTCAACTCTATTTAGGACAGGGAAACAAACGCTAGCTCGCCTTACAAGAAACACACTCTGCTTTTGAGAAAAGAGCACTCTTCTACTCTACTGTGTTTCCTATAGGGCCAGAACAGTGAGCTTGCTCAGAACAAAAGAACTGTGCTTCCTACACACACGGGCCATATTTAGTTCAATTCTGCTTGGAAACTAACAAGAACAGTAGATCCTCTTCAGTCCAATACACTGTAGTTGCTGGGAACAGACGCCAGTGCTTTTTGCCCTGTGTATGACAATGGGAGCGCAATAGTGACTCTTCTTACCAGAAAACATCTCTTGATCATAGGACCAGAAACTGCATGAAATTCAACTCCACTTAGGACTGGAAAACAAACGCTAGCTCGCCTTACAAAAAACAATTTCTGCTTTTGAGAAAAGAGCACTCTTCTACTCTACTGTGTTTCCTATGGTGTCTGAACAGTGAGCTTGCTCAGAACAAAAGAACTGTGCTTCCTATACACACGGGACATATCTAGTTCAACTCTGTTTAGGAAACTGACAAGAACAGCAGCTCCTCTTCAGTCCAATACACTGTACTTGCTGGGAACAGAGGCGAGAGCTATTTGTACTGTGTATGGCAATGGGAGCTCAATCGTGACTGTCTTTCCAGAAAACAACTCTTGCTCGTAGGACCTGAAACTGCATGGTATTAAACTCCATTTAGGACTGGGAAACAAACGCTAGCTCGCCTTACAAGAAACACACTCTGCTTTTGAGAAAAGAGCACTCTTCTACTCTACTGTGTTTCCCATAGTGCCAGAACAGTGAGCTTGCTCAGAACAAAAGAACTGTGCTTCTAACACACAGGGCCATATCTAGTTCAACTATGCTTAGGAAACTGACAAGAACAGTAGCTCCTCTTCAGTCCAATATACTGTAGTTGCTGGGAACAGACGCCAGTGCTATTTCCACTGTGTATGGCAATGGGAGCACAATAGTGACTTTCCTTACCAGAAAACAATTCTTGCTCGTAGGACCAAAAACTGCATGTGATTCAACTCCATTTAGGACTGGGAAACAAATGCTAACTCACCTTACAAGAAACACACTCTGCTTTTGAGAAAAGAGCACTCTTCTACTCTACTGTGTTTCCTGTAGGGCCAGAACAGTGAGCTTGCTCAGAACAAAAGAACTGTGCTTCCTACACACACGGGCAATATTTAGTTCAATTCTGCTTGGAAACTGACAAGAACAGTAGATCCTCTTCAGTCCAATACACTGTACATGCTGGGAACAGACGCCAGTGCTTTTTGCCCTGTGTATGACAATGGGAGCGCAATAGTGACTCTTCTTACCAGAAAACATCTCTTGCTCATAGGACCAGAAACTGCATGAGATTCAACTCCACTTAGGACTGGAAAACAAACGCTAGCTCGCCTTACAAAAAACAATTTCTGCTTTTGAGAAAAGAGCACTCTTCTACTCTACTGTGTTCCCTATGGTGTCTGAACAGTGAGCTTGCTCAGAACAAAAGAACTGTGCTTCCTACACACACGGGACATATCTAGTTCAACTCTGCTTAGGAAACTGACAAGAACAGTAGCGCCTCTTCAGTCCAATACACTGTACTTGCTGGGAAGAGACGCGAGAGCTATTTGTACTGTGTATGGCAATGGGAGGTCTATAGTAACTTTCCTTACCAGAAAACAACTCTTACTCGTAGGACCATAAACTGCATGGTATTCAACTCTATTTAGGACTGGGAAACAAACGCTAGCTCGCCTTACAAGAAACACACTCTGCTTTTGAGAAAAGAGCACTCTTCTACTCTACTGTGTTTCCCATAGTGCCAGAACAGTGAGCTTGCTCAGAACAAAAAACTGTGCTTCCTACACACAGCGCCATATCCAGTTCAATTCTGCTTAGGAAACGGACAAGAACAGTAACTCCTCTTCAGTCCAATACACTGTTGTTGCTGGGAACAGACGCCAGTGCTTTTTGCACTGTGTATGGCAATGGGAGCGCAATAGTGACTTTCCTTACCAGAAAACAACTCTTGCACTTAGGACCAAAAACTGCATGTGACTCAACTCCATTTAGGACTGGGAAAAAAACGCTCGCTCGCCTTACAAGAAACACACTCTGCTTTTGAGAAAAGAGAACTCTTCTACTCTACTGTGTTTCCTATAGGGCCAGAACAGTGAGCTTGCTCAGAACAAAAGAACTGTGCTTCCTACACACACGGGCCATATTTAGTTCAATTCTGCTTGGAAACTGACAAGAACAGTAGATCCTCTTCAGTCCAATACACTGTACATGCTGGGAACAGACGCCAGTGCTTTTTGCCCTGTGTATGACAATGGGAGCGCAATAGTGACTCTTCTTACCAGAAAACATCTCTTGCTCATAGGACCAGAAACTGCATGAGATTCAACTCCACTTAGGACTGGGAAACAAACGCTAGCTCGCCTTACAATAAACACTTTCTGCTTTTGAGAAAATAGCACTCTTCTACTCTACTGTGTTTCCTATGGTGTCTGAACAGTGAGCTTGCTCAAAACAAAAGAACTGTGCTTCCTACACACACGGGACATATCTAGTTCAACTCTGCTTAGGAAACTGACAAGAACAGTAGCGCCTCTTCAGTCCAATACACTGTAGTTGCTGGGAACAGACGCCCGTGCTATTTGTACTGTGTATGGCAATGGGAGCGCAATAGTGACTTTCCTTACCAGAAAACAACTCTTGCTCGTAGGACCAAAAACTGCGTGTGATTCAACTCCATTTAGGACTGGGAAACAAACGCTAGCTCGCCTTACAAGAAACACACTCTGCTTTTGAGAAAAGAGCACTCTTCTACTCTACTGTGTTTTCTATAGGGCCAGAACAGTGAGCATGCTCAGAACAAAAGAACTGTGCTTCCTACACACACGGGCCATATTTAGTTCAATTCTGCATGGGAACCTGACAAGAACAGTAGATCCCCTTCAGTCCAATACACTGTACATGCTGGGAACAGACGCCAGTGCTTTTTGCCCTGTGTATGACAATGGGAGCGCAATAGTGACTCTTCTTACCAGAAAACATCTCTTGCTCATAGGACCAGAATCTGCATGTGATTCAAATCCATTTAGGACTGGGAAACAAACGCTAGCTCGCCTTACAAGAAACACTTTCTTCTATTGAGAAAAGAGCACTCTTCTACTCTACTGTGTTTCCCATAGTGCCAGAACAGTGAGCTTACTCAGAACAAAAGAACTGTGCTTCCTACACACAGGGCCATATCTAGTTCAATTCTGCTAAGGAAACTGACAAGAACAGTAGCTCCTCTTCAGTCCAATACACTGTACTTGCTGGGAACAGACGCGAGAGCTATTTGCGCTGTTTACGGCAATGGGAGCACAATAGTGACTTTCCTTACCAGAAAACAATTCTTGCTCGTAGGACCAAAAACTGCATGTGATTCAACTCCATTTAGGACTGGGAAACAAACGCTAGCTCGCCTTACAAGAAACACACTCTGCTTTTGAGAAAAGAGCACTCTTCTACTCTACTGTGTTTCCTATAGGGCCAGAACTGTGAGCTTGCTCAGAACAAAAGAACTGTGCTTCCTACACACACGGGCCATATTTAGTTCAATTCTGCTTGGAAACTGACAAGAACTGTAGTTCCTCTTCAGTCCAATACACTGTACATGCTGGGAACAGACGCCAGTGCTTTTTGCCCTGTGGATGCAAATGGGAGCGCAAGAGTGACTCTTCTTACCAGAAAACATCTCTTGATCATAGGACCAGAAACTGCATGAGATTCAACTCCACTTAGGACTGGAAAACAAACGCTAGCTCGCCTTACAAAAAACACTTTCTGCTTTTGAGAAAAGAGCACTCTTCTACTCTACTGTGTTTCCTATGGTGTCTGAACAGTGAGCTTGCTCAGAACAAAAGAACTGTGCTTCCTACACACACGGGCCATATCTAGTTCAACTCCGCTTAGGAAACTGACAAGAACAGCTGCTCCTCTTCATTCCAATACACTGTAGTTGCTGGGAACAGACGCGAGAGCTATTTGCACTGTGTATGGCAATGGGAGCTCAATAGTGACTTTCTCTCCAGAAAACAACTCTTGCTCGTAGGACCTGAAACCGCATGGTATTCAACTCCATTTAGGACTGGGAAACAAACGCTAGCTCGCCTTACAAGAAACACACTCTGCTTTTGAGAAAAGAGCACTCTTCTACTCTACTGTGTTTCCTATGGGGTCCAAACAGTGAGCTTGCTCAGAACAAAAGAGCTGTGCTTCCTACACACACGGGCCATACCTAGTTCAACTCTGCTTAGGAAACTAAAGAACAGTAGCTCCTCTTTAGTCCAATACACTGTAGTTGCTGGGAACAGACGCCAGTGCTATTTGCACTGTGTATGGCAATGGGAGCGCAATAGTGACTTTCCTTACCAGAAAACAACTCTTGGTCGTAGGACCAAAAACTGCATGTGATTCAACTCCATTTAAGACTGGGAAACAAACGCTAGCTCGCCTTACAAGAAACACACTCTGCTTTTGAGAAAAGAGCACTCTTCTACTCTGATGTGTTTTCTATAGGGCCAGAACAGTGAGCATGCTCAGAACAAAAGAACTGTGCTTCCTACACACACGGGCCATATTTAGTTCAATTCTGCTTAGGAAACTGACAAGATCAGTAGATTCTCTTCAGTCCAATACACTGTACATGCTGGGAACAGACGCCAGTGCTTTTTGCCCTGTGTATGACAATGGGAGCGCAATAGTGACTCTTCTTACCAGAAAACATCTCTTGCTCGTAGGACCAGAAACTGCATGTGATTCAACTCCACTTAGGACTGGGAAACAAACGCTAGCTCGTCTTACAAGAAACAATTTCTGCTTTTGAGAAAAGAGCACTCTTCTACTCTACTGTGTTTTCTACGGGGCCAGAACAGTGAGCATGCTCAGAACAAAAGAACTGTGCTTTCTACACACACGGGCCATATTTAGTTCAATTCTGCATAGGAACCTGACAAGAACAGTAGATCCCCTTCATTCCAATACACTGTACATGCTGGGAACAGACGCCAGTGCTTTTTGCCCTTTGTATGACAATGGGAGCGCAATAGTGACTCTTCTTACCAGAAAACATCTCTTGCTCATAGGACCAGAATCTGCATGTGATTCAAATCCATTTAGGACTGGGAAACAAACGCTAGCTCGCCTTACAAGAAACACTTTCTGCTTTTGAGAAAAGAGCACTCTTCTACTCTACTGTGTTTCCCATAGTGACAGAACAGTGAGCTTACTCAGAACAAAAGAACTGTGCTTCCTACACACAGGGCCATATCTAGTTCAATTCTGCTAAGGAAACTGACAAGAACAGTAGCTCCTCTTCAGTCCAATACACTGTACTTGCTGGGAACAGACGCGAGAGCTATTTGCACTGTGTACGGCAATGGGAGCACAATAGTGACTTTCCTTACCAGAAAACAATTCTTGCTCGTAGGACCAAAAACTGCATGTGATTCAACTCCATTTAGGACGGGGAAACAAACGCTAGCTCGCCTTACAAGAAACACACTCTGCTTTTGAGAAAAGAGCACTCTTCTACTCTACTGTGTTTCCTATAGGGGCAGAACTGTGAGCTTGCTCAGAACAAAAGAACTGTGCTTCCTACACACACGGGCCATATTTAGTTCAATTCTGCTTGGAAACTGACAAGAACAGTAGATCCTCTTCAGTCCAATACACTGTACATGCTGGGAACAGACGCCAGTGCTTTTTGCCCTGTGTATGCAAATGGGAGCGCAAGAGTGACTCTTCTTACCAGAAAACATCTCTTGATCATAGGACCAGAAACTGCATGAGATTCAACTCCACTTAGGACTGGAAACCAAACGCTAGCTCGCCTTACAAAAAACACTTTCTGCTTTTGAGAAAAGAGCACTCTTCTACTCTACTGTGTTTCCTATGGTGTTTGAACAGTGAGCTTGCTCAGAACAAAAGAACTGTGCTTCCTACACACACGGGCCATATCTAGTTCAACTCTGCTTAGGAAACTGACAAGAACAGCAGCTCCTCTTCATTCCAATACACTGTAGTTGCTGGAAACAGACGCGAGAGCTATTTGCACTGTGTATGGCAATGGGAGCTCAATAGTGACTTTCTTTCCAGAAAACAACTCTTGCTTGTAGGACCTGAAACTGCATGGTATTCAACTCCATTTAGGACTGGGAAACAAACGCTCGCTCGCCTTACAAGAAACACACTCTGCTTTTGAGAAAAGAGCACTCTTCTACTCTACTGTGTTTCCTATGGGGTCCAAACAGTGAGCTTGCTCAGAACAAAAGAGCTGTGCTTCCTACACACTCGGGCCATACCTAGTTCAAATCTGCTTAGGAAACTGACAAGAACAGTAGATTCTCTTCAGTCCAATACCCTGTGCTTGGTGGAAACAGACGCCAGTGCTATTTGCACTGGGTATGGCAATGGGAGCGCAATAGTGACTTTCCTTACCAGAAAACAACTCTTGGTCGTAGGACCAAAAACTGCATGTGATTCCTCTCCATTTAGGACTGGGAAACAAACGCTAGCTCGCCTTACAAGAAACACTCTCTGCTTTTGAGAAAAGAGCACTCTTCTACTCTACTGTGTTTCCTATGATGTCTGAACAGTGAGCATGCTCAGAACAAAAGAACTGTGCTTCCTACACACACGGGCCATATCTAGTTCAACTCTGCTTAGGAACCTGACAAGAACAGTAGCTCCTCTTCAGTCCAATACACTGTAGTTGCTGGGAACAGACGCCAGTGCTATTTGCACTGTGTATGGCAATGGGAGCAAAATAGTGACTTTCCTTACCAGAAAACAACTCTTGCTCGTAGGACCAAAAACTGCATGTGATTCAACTCCATTTAGGACTGGGAAACAAACGCTAGCTCGCCTTACAAGAAACACACTCTGCTTTTGAGAAATGAGCACTCTTCTACTCTGATGTGTTTTCTATAGGGCCAGAACAGTGAGCATGCTCAGAACAAAAGAACTGTGCTTCCTACACACACGGGCCATATTTAGTTTAATTCTGCTTAGGAAACTGACAAGAACAGTAGATCCTCTTCAGTCCAATACACTGTACATGCTGGGAACAGACGCCAGTGCTTTTTGCCCTGTGTATGACAATGGGAGCGCAATAGTGACTCTTCTTACCAGAAAACATCTCTTGCTCGTTGGACCAGAAAGTGCATGTGATTCAACTCCATTTAGGACTGGGAAACAAACGCTAGCTCGCCTTCCAAGAAACACACTCTGCTTTTGAGAAAAGAGCACTCTTCTAATCTACTGTGTTTCCTATGGTGTCTGAACAGTGAGCTTGCTCAGAACAAAAGAACTGTGCTTCCTACACACACGGGCCATATCTAGTTCAACTCTGCTTAGAAAACTGACAAGAACAGTAGCTCCTCTTCAGTCTAATACACTGTACTTGCTGGGAACAGACGCGAGAGCTATTTGCACTGTATATGGCAATGGGAGCGCAATAGTGACTTTCCTTACCAGAAAACAACTCTTGCTCGTAGGAGCAGAAACTGCATGGTATTCATCTCCATTTAGAACTGGGAAACAAACGCTAGCTCGCCTTACAAGAAACACACTCTGCTTTTGAGAAAAGAGCACTCTTCTACTCTACTGTGTTCCCAATAGGGCCAGAACAGTGAGCTTGCTCAGAACAAAAGAACTGTGCTTCCTACACACACGGGCCATATTTAGTTCAATTCTGCTTGGAAACTAACAAGAACAGTAGATCCTCTTCAGTCCAATACACTGTAGTTGCTGGGAACAGACGCCAGTGCTTTTTGCCCTGTGTATGACAATGGGAGCGCAATAGTGACTCTTCTTACCAGAAAACATCTCTTGATCATAGGACCAGAAACTGCATGAAATTCAACTCCACTTAGGACTGGAAAACAAACGCTAGCTCGCCTTACAAAAAACAATTTCTGCTTTTGAGAAAAGAGCACTCTTCTACTCTACTGTGTTTCCTATGGTGTCTGAACAGTGAGCTTGCTCAGAACAAAAGAACTGTGCTTCCTACACACACGGGCCATATCTAGTTCAACTCTGTTTAGGAAACTGACAAGAACAGCAGCTCCTCTTCAGTCCAATACACTGTACTTGCTGGGAACAGACGCGAGAGCTATTTGCACTGTGTATGGCATGGGAGCTCAAACGTGACTGTCTTTCCAGAAAACAACTCTTGCTCGTAGGACCTGAAACTGCATGGTATTAAACTCCATTTAGGACTGGGAAACAAACGCTAGCTCGCCTTACAAGAAACACACTCTGCTTTTGAGAAAAGAGCACTCTTCTACTCTACTGTGTTTCCCATAGTGCCAGAACAGTGAGCTTGCTCAGAACAAAAGAACTGTGCTTCTAACACACAGGGCCATATCTAGTTCAACTATGCTTAGGAAACTGACAAGAACAGTAGCTCCTCTTCAGTCCAATACACTGTAGTTGCTGGGAACAGACGCCAGTGCTATTTCCACTGTGTATGGCAAAGGGAGCACAATAGTGATTTTCCTTACCAGAAAACAACTCTTGGTCGTAGGACCAAAAACTGCATGTGATTCAACTCCATTTAGGACTGGGAAACAAACGCTAGCTCGCCTTACAAGAAACACACTCTGCTTTTGAGAAAAGAGCACTCTTCTACTCTACTGTGTTTCCTATAGGGCCAGAACAGTGAGCTTGCTCAGAACAAAAGAACTGTGCTTCCTACACACACGGGCCATATTTAGTTCAATTCTGCTTGGAAACTGACAAGAACAGTAGATCCTCTTCAGTCCAATACACTGTACATGCTGGGAACAGACGCCAGTGCTTTTTGCCCTGTGTATGACAATGGGAGCGCAATAGTGACTCTTCTTACCAGAAAACATCTGTTGCTCATAGGACCAGAAACTGCATGAGATTCAACTCCACTTAGGACTAGGAAACAAACGCTAGCTCGCCTTACAAAAAACACTTTCTGCTTTTGAGAAAAGAGCACTCTTCTACTCTACTGTGTTCCCTATGATGTCTGAAGAGTGAGCTTGCTCAGAACAAAAGAACTGTGCTTCCTATACACACGGGACATATCTAGTTCAACTCTGCTTAGGAAACTGACAAGAACAGTAGCGCCTCTTCAGTCCAATACACTGTACTTGCTGGGAACAGACGCGAGAGCTAATTGTACTGTGTATGGCAATGGGAGCTCTATAGTGACTTTCCTTACCAGGAAACAACTCTTACTCGTAGGACCATAAACTGCATGGTATTCAACTCTATTTAGGACAGGGAAACAAACGCTAGCTCGCCTTACAAGAAACACACTCTGCTTTTGAGAAAAGAGCACTCTTCTACTCTACTGTGTTTCCTATAGGGCCAGAACAGTGAGCTTGCTCAGAACAAAAGAACTGTGCTTCCTACACACACGGGCCATATTTAGTTCAATTCTGCTTGGAAACTAACAAGAACAGTAGATCCTCTTCAGTTCAATACACTGTAGTTGCTGGGAACAGACGCCAGTGCTTTTTGCCCTGTGTATGACAATGGGAGCGCAATAGTGACTCTTCTTACCAGAAAACATCTCTTGATCATAGGACCAGAAACTGCATGAAATTCAACTCCACTTAGGACTGGAAAACAAACGCTAGCTCGCCTTACAAAAAACAATTTCTGCTTTTGAGAAAAGAGCACTCTTCTACTCTACTGTGTTTCCTATGGTGTCTGAACAGTGAGCTTGCTCAGAACAAAAGAACTGTGCTTCCTACACACACGGGACATATCTAGTTCAACTCTGTTTAGGAAACTGACAAGAACAGCAGCTCCTCTTCAGTCCAATACACTGTACTTGCTGGCAACAGACGCGAGAGCTATTTGTACTGTGTATGGCAATGGGAGCTCAATCGTGACTGTCTTTCCAGAAAACAACTCTTGCTCGTAGGACCTGAAACTGCATGGTATTAAACTCCATTTAGGACTGGGAAACAAACGCTAGCTCGCCTTACAAGAAACACACTCTGCTTTTGAGAAAAGAGCACTCTTCTACTCTACTGTGTTTCCCATAGTGCCAGAACAGTGAGCTTGCTCAGAACAAAAGAACTGTGCTTCTAACACACAGGGCCATATCTAGTTCAACTATGCTTAGGAAACTGACAAGAACAGTAGCTCCTCTTCAGTCCAATACACTGTAGTTGCTGGGAACAGACGCCAGTGCTATTTCCACTGTGTATGGCAATGGGAGCACAATAGTGACTTTCCTTACCAGAAAACAATTCTTGCTCGTAGGACCAAAAACTGCATGTGATTCAACTCCATTTAGGACTGGGAAACAAACGCTAACTCACCTTACAAGAAACACACTCTGCTTTTGAGAAAAGAGCACTCTTCTACTCTACTGTGTTTCCTGTAGGGCCAGAACAGTGAGCTTGCTCAGAACAAAAGAACTGTGCTTCCTACACACACGGGCAATATTTAGTTCAATTCTGCTTGGAAACTGACAAGAACAGTAGATCCTCTTCAGTCCAATACACTGTACATGCTGGGAACAGACGCCAGTGCTTTTTGCCCTGTGTATGACAATGGGAGCGCAATAGTGACTCTTCTTACCAGAAAACATCTCTTGCTCATAGGACCAGAAACTGCATGAGATTCAACTCCACTTAGGACTGGAAAACAAACGCTAGCTCGCCTTACAAAAAACAATTTCTGCTTTTGAGAAAAGAGCACTCTTCTACTCTACTGTGTTCCCTATGGTGTCTGAACATTGAGCTTGCTCAGAACAAAAGAACTGTGCTTCCTACACACACGGGACATATCTAGTTCAACTCTGCTTAGGAAACTGACAAGAACAGTAGCGCCTCTTCAGTCCAATACACTGTACTTGCTGGGAAGAGACGCGAGCGCTATTTGTACTGTGTATGGCAATGGGAGGTCTATAGTAACTTTCCTTACCAGAAAACAACTCTTACTCGTAGGACCATAAACTGCATGGTATTCAACTCTATTTAGGACTGGGAAACAAACGCTAGCTCGCCTTACAAGAAACACACTCTGCTTTTGAGAAAAGAGCACTCTTCTACTCTACTGTGTTTCCCATAGTGCCAGAACAGTGAGCTTGCTCAGAACAAAAAACTGTGCTTCCTACACACAGCGCCATATCCAGTTCAATTCTGCTTAGGAAACGGACAAGAACAGTAACTCCTCTTCAGTCCAATACACTGTTGTTGCTCGGAACAGACGCCAGTGCTTTTTGCACTGTGTATGGCAATGGGAGCGCAATAGTGACTTTCCTTACCAGAAAACAACTCTTGCACGTAGGACCAAAAACTGCATGTGACTCAACTCCATTTAGGACTGGGAAAAAACGCTCGCTCGCCTTACAAGAAACACACTCTGCTTTTGAGAAAAGAGAACTCTTCTACTCTACTGTGTTTCCTATAGGGCCAGAACAGTGAGCTTGTTCAGAACAAAAGAACTGTGCTTCCTACACACATGGGCCATATTTAGTTCAATTCTGCTTAGGAAACTGACAAGAACAGTAGATACTCTTCAGTCCAATACACTGTACATGCTGGGAACAGACGCCAGTGCTTTTTGCCCTGTGTATGACAATGGGAGCGCAATAGTGACTCTTCTTACCAGAAAACATCTCTTGCTCATAGGACCAGAAACTGCATGAGATTCAACTCCACTTAGGACTGGGAAACAAACGCTAGCTCGCCTTACAATAAACACTTTCTGCTTTTGAGAAAATAGCACTCTTCTACTCTACTGTGTTTCCTATGGTGTCTGAACAGTGAGCTTGCTCAAAACAAAAGAACTGTGCTTCCTACACACACGGGACATATCTAGTTCAACTCTGCTTAGGAAACTGACAAGAACAGTAGCGCCTCTTCAGTCCAATACACTGTAGTTGCTGGGAACAGACGCCCGTGCTATTTGTACTGTGTATGGCAATGGGAGCGCAATAGTGACTTTCCTTACCAGAAAACAACTCTTGCTCATAGGACCAAAAACTGCATGTGATTCAACTCCATTTAGGACTGGGAAACAAACGCTAGCTCGCCTTACAAGAAACACACTCTGCTTTTGAGAAAAGAGCACTCTTCTACTCTACTGTGTTTTCTATAGGGCCAGAACAGTGAGCATGCTCAGAACAAAAGAACTGTGCTTCCTACACACACGGGCCATATTTAGTTCAATTCTGCATGGGAACCTGACAAGAACAGTAGATCCCCTTCAGTCCAATACACTGTACATGCTGGGAACAGACGCCAGTGCTTTTTGCCCTGTGTATGACAATGGGAGCGCAATAGTGACTCTTCTTACCAGAAAACATCTCTTGCTCATAGGACCAGAATCTGCATGTGATTCAAATCCATTTAGGACTGGGAAACAAACGCTAGCTCGCCTTACAAGAAACACTTTCTTCTATTGAGAAAAGAGCACTCTTCTACTCTACTGTGTTTCCCATAGTGCCAGAACAGTGAGCTTACTCAGAACAAAAGAACTGTGCTTCCTACACACAGGGCCATAAATAGTTCAATTCTGCTAAGGAAACTGACAAGAACAGTAGCTCCTCTTCAGTCCAATACACTGTACTTGCTGGGAACAGACGCGAGAGCTATTTGCGCTGTTTACGGCAATGGGAGCACAATAGTGACTTTCCTTACCAGAAAACAATTCTTGCTCGTAGGACCAAAAACTGCATGTGATTCAACTCCATTTAGGACTGGGAAACAAACGCTAGCTCGCCTTACAAGAAACACACTCTGCTTTTGAGAAAAGAGCACTCTTCTACTCTACTGTGTTTCCTATAGGGCCAGAACTGTGAGCTTGCTCAGAACAAAAGAACTGTGCTTCCTACACACACGGGCCATATTTAGTTCAATTCTGCTTGGAAACTGACAAGAACTGTAGTTCCTCTTCAGTCCAATACACTGTACATGCTGGGAAGAGACGCCAGTGCTTTTTGCCCTGTGGATGCAAATGGGAGCGCAAGAGTGACTCTTCTTACCAGAAAACATCTCTTGATCATAGGACCAGAAACTGCATGAGATTCAACTCCACTTAGGACTGGAAAACAAACGCTAGCTCGCCTTACAAAAAACACTTTCTGCTTTTGAGAAAAGAGCACTCTTCTACTCTACTGTGTTTCCTATGGTGTCTGAACAGTGAGCTTGCTCAGAACAAAAGAACTGTGCTTCCTACACACACGGGCCATATCTAGTTCAACTCCGCTAGGAAACTGACAAGAACAGCTGCTCCTCTTCATTCCAATACACTGTAGTTGCTGGGAACAGACGCGAGAGCTATTTGCACTGTGTATGGCAATGGGAGCTCAATAGTGACTTTCTTTCCAGAAAACAACTCTTGCTCGTAGGACCTGAAACTGCATGGTATTCAACTCCATTTAGGACTGGGAAACAAACGCTAGCTCGCCTTACAAGAAACACACTCTGCTTTTGAGAAAAGAGCACTCTTCTACTCTACTGTGTTTCCTATGGGGTCCAAACAGTGAGCTTGCTCAGAACAAAAGAGCTGTGCTTCCTACACACACGGGCCATACCTAGTTCAACTCTGCTTAGGAAACTACAAGAACAGTAGCTCCTCTTCAGTCCAATACACTGTAGTTGCTGGGAACAGACGCCAGTGCTATTTGCACTGTGTATGGCAATGGGAGCGCAATAGTGACTTTCCTTACCAGAAAACAACTCTTGGTCGTAGGACCAAAAACTGCATGTGATTCAACTCCATTTAAGACTGGGAAACAAACGCTAGCTCGCCTTACAAGAAACACACTCTGCTTTTGAGAAAAGAGCACTCTTCTACTCTGATGTGTTTTCTATAGGGCCAGAACAGTGAGCATGCTCAGAACAAAAGAACTGTGCTTCCTACACACACGGGCCATATTTAGTTCAATTCTGCTTAGGAAACTGACAAGAGCAGTAGATTCTCTTCAGTCCAATACACTGTACATGCTGGGAACAGACGCCAGTGCTTTTTGCCCTGTGTATGACAATGGGAGCGCAATAGTGACTCTTCTTACCAGAAAACATCTCTTGCTCGTAGGACCAGAAACTGCATGTGATTCAACTCCATTTAGGACTGGGAAACAAATGCTAGCTCGCCTTCCAAGAAACACACTCTGCTTTTGAGAAAAGAGCACTCTTCTACTCTACTGTGTTTCCTATGGTGTCTGAACAGTGAGCTTGCTCAGAACAAAAGAACTGTGCTTCCTACACACACGGGCCATATCTAGTTCAACTCTCCTTAGGAAACTGACAAGAACAGCAGCTCCTCTTCAGTCCAATACACTGTACTTGCTGGGAACAGACGCGAGAGCTATTTGCACTGTGTATGGCAATGGGAGCTCAATAGTGACTTTCTTTCCAGAAAACAACTCTTGCTCGTAGGACCTGAAACTGCATGGTATTCAACTCCATTTAGGACTGGGAAACAAACGCTAGCTCGCCTTACAAGAAACACACTCTGCTTTTGAGAAAAGAGCACTCTTCTACTCTACTGTGTTTCCTATGGGGTCCAAACAGTGAGCTTGCTCAGAACAAAACAGCTGTGCTTCCTACACACACAGGCCATACCTAGTTCAATTCTGCTTAGGAAACTGACAAGAACAGTAGATTCTCTTCAGTCCAATACCCTGTACTTGGTGGAAACAGACGCCAGTGCTATTTGCACTGTGTATGGCAATGGGAGCGCAATAGTGACTTTCCTTACCAGAAAACAACTCTTGGTCGTAGGACCAAAAACTGCATGTGATTCCTCTCCATTTAGGACTGGGAAACAAACGCTAGCTCGCCTTACAAGAAACACACTCTGCTTTTGAGAAAAGAGCACTCTTCTACTCTACTGTGTTTCCTATGGGGTCCAAACAGTGAGCTTGCTCAGAACAAAAGAGCTGTGCTTCCTACACACACGGGCCATACCTAGTTCAACTCTGCTTAAGAAACTACAAGAACAGTAGCTCCTCTTCAGTCCAATACACTGTAGTTGCTGGGAACAGACGCCAGTGCTATTTGCACTGTGTATGGCAATGGGAGCGCAATAGTGACTTTCCTTACCAGAAAACAACTCTTGCTCGTAGGACCAAAAACTGCATGTGATTCAACTCCATTTAGGACTGGGAAACAAACGCTAGCTCGCCTTACAAGAAACACACTCTGCTTTTGAGAAAAGAGCACTCTTCTACTCTCATGTGTTTTCTATAGGGCCAGAACAGTGAGCATGCTCAGAACAAAAGAACTGTGCTTCCTACACACACGGGCCATATTTAGTTCAATTCTGCTTAGGAAACTGACAAGAACAGTAGATCCTCTTCAGTCCAATACACTGTACATGCTGGGAACAGACGCCAGTGCTTTTTGCCCTGTGTATGACAATGGGAGCGCAATAGTGACTCTTCTTGCCAGAAAACATCTCTTGCTCGTAGGACCAGAAACTGCATGTGATTCAACTCCATTTAGGACTGGGAAACAAACGCTAGCTCGCCTTCCAAGAAACACACTCTGCTTTTGAGAAAAGAGCACTCTTCTACTCTAGTGTGTTTCCTATGGTGTCTGAACAGTGAGCTTGCTCAGAACAAAAGAACTGTGCTTCCTACACACACGGGCCATATCTAGTTCAACTCTACTTAGGAAACTGACAAGAACAGCAGCTCCTCTTCAGTCCAATACACTGTACTTGCTGGGAACAGACGCGAGAGCTATTTGCACTGTGTATGGCAATGGGAGCTCAATAGTGACTTTCTTTCCAGAAAAAAAACTCTTGCTCGTAGGACCTGAAACTGCATGGTATTCAACTCCATTTAGGACTGGGAAACAAACGCTAGCTCGCCTTACAAGAAACACACTCTGCTTTTGAGAAAAGAGCACTCTTCTACTCTACTGTGTTCCCTATGGGGTCGAAAAGGTGAGCTTGCTCAGAACAAAAAAACTGTGCTTCCAACACACACGGCCATATAAGTTCAATTCTGCTTAGGAACCTGACAAGAACAGTAGATGCTCTTCAGTCCAATACACTGTACATGCTGGGAACAGACGCCAGTGCTTTTTGCCCTGTGTATGACAATGGGAGCGCAATAGTGACTCTTCTTACCAGAAAACATCTCTTGCTCATAGGACCAGAAACTGCATGAGATTCAACTCCACTTAGGACTGGGAAACAAACGCTAGCTCGCCTTACAAAAAACACTTTCTGCTTTTGAGAAAAGAGCACTCTTCTACTCTACTGTGTTTTCTATTTTGTCTGAAGAATGAGCTTGCTCAGAACAAAAGAACTGTGCTTCCTACACACACGGGACATATCTAGTTCAACTCTGCTTAGGAAACTGACAAGAACAGTAGCGCCTCTTCAGTCCAATACACTGTAGTTGCTGGGAACAGACGCCCGTGCTATTTGTACTGTGTATGGCAATGGGAGCGCAATAGTGACTTTCCTTACCAGAAAACAACTCTTGCTCGTAGGACCAAAAACTGCATG
>NW_026737162.1:0-48466 GCF_949786415.1 Peromyscus eremicus | reverse complement strand
CAAGCTCACTGTTCTGGCCCTATAGGAAACACAGGAGAGTAGAAGAGTGCTGTTTTCTCAAAAGCAGAGTGTTTCTTGCAAGGCGAGCTAGCGTTTGTTTCCCAGTCCTAAACGGAGTAGAATCCCATGCAGTTTCTGGTCCTACGAGCAAGAGTTGTTTTCTGCTAAGAAGAGTCACTATTGCGCTCCCATTGCCATACACAGTGCAAATAGCACTCGCGTCTGTTCTCAGCAAGTACAGTGTATTAGACTGAAGAGAAGCTACTGTTCTGGTCAGTTTCCTAAGCAGAGTTGAACTAGATATGCCCCGTGTGTGTAGGAAGCACAGTTCTTTTGTTCTGAGCAAGCTCACTGTTCTGGCCCTATAGGAAACACAGGAGAGTAGAAGAGTGCTGTTTTCTCAAAAGCAGAGTGTGTTTCTTGCAAGGCGAGCTAGCGTTTGTTTCCCAGTCCTAAACGGAGTTGAATCCCATGGAGTTTCTGGTCCTACGACCAAGAGTTGTTTTCTGCTAAGAAGAGTCACTATTGCGCTCCCATTGCAATACACAGTGCAAATAGCACTCGCGTCTGTTCCCAGCAAGTACAGTGTATTGGACTGAAGAGAAGCTACTGTTCTTGTCAGTTTCCTAAGCAGAGTTGAACTAGATATGCCCCGTGTGTGTAGGAAGCACAGTTCTTTTGTTCTGAGCAAGCTCACTGTTCTGGCCCTATAGGAAACACAGGAGAGTAGAAGAGTGCTGTTTTCTCAAAAGCAGAGTGTGTTTCTTGCAAGGCGAGCTAGCGTTTGTTTCCCAGTCCTAAACGGAGTTGAATCCCATGCAGATTCTGGTCCTACGAGCAAGAGTTGTTTTCTGCTAAGAAGAGCCACTATTGTGCTCCCATTGCCATACACAGTGCAAATAGCACTCGCGTCTGTTCCCAGCAAGTACAGTGTATTGGACTGAAGAGAAGCTACTGTTCTGGTCAGTTTCCTAAGCAGAGTTGAACTAGATATGCCCCGTGTGTGTAGGAAGCACAGTTCTTTTGTTCTGAGCAAGCTCACTGTTCTGGCCCTATAGGAAACACAGGAGAGTAGAAGAGTGCTGTTTTCTCAAAAGCAGAGTGTGTTTCTTGCAAGGCGAGCTAGCGTTTGTTTCCCAGTCCTAAACGGAGTAGAATCCCATGCAGTTTCTGGTCCTAGGAGCAAGAGTTGTTTTCTGCTAAGAAGAGCCACTATTGCGCTCCCATTGCCATACACAGTGCAAATAGCACTCGCGTCTGTTCCCAGCAAGTACAGTGTATTGGACTGAAGAGAAGCTACTGTTCTTGTCAGTTTCCTAAGCAGAGTTGAACTAGATATGCCCCGTGTGTGTAGGAAGCACAGTTCTTTTGTTCTGAGCAAGCTCACTGTTCTGGCCCTATAGGAAACACAGGAGAGTAGAAGAGTGCTGTTTTCTCAAAAGCAGAGTGTGTTTCTTGCAAGGCGAGCTAGCGTTTGTTTCCCAGTCCTAAACGGAGTAGAACCCCATGCAGTTTCTGGTCCTACGAGCAAGAGTTGTTTTCTGCTAAGAAGAGTCACTATTGCGCTCCCATTGCCATACACAGTGCAAATAGCACTCGCGTCTGTTCCCAGCAAGTACAGTGTATTGGACTGAAGAGAAGCTACTGTTCTTGTCAGTTTCCTAAGCAGAGTTGAACTAGATATGCCCCGTGTGTGTAGGAAGCACAGTTCTTTTGTTCTGAGCAAGCTCACTGTTCTGGCCCTATAGGAAACACAGGAGAGTAGAAGAGTGCTGTTTTCTCAAAAGCAGAGTGTGTTTCTTGCAAGGCGAGCTAGCGTTTGTTTCCCAGTCCTAAACAGAGTTGAATCCCATGCAGATTCTGGTCCTACGAGCAAGAGTTGTTTTCTGCTAAGAAGAGTCACTATTGTGCTCCCATTGCCATACACAGTGCAAATAGCACTCGCGTCTGTTCCCAGCAAGTACAGTGTATTGGAATGAAGAGAAGCTACTGTTCTGGTCAGTTTCCTAAGCAGAGTTGAACTAGATATGCCCCGTGTGTGTAGGAAGCACAGTTCTTTTGTTCTGAGCAAGCTCACTGTTCTGGCCCTATAGGAAACAGGAGAGTAGAAGAGTGCTGTTTTCTCAAAAGCAGAGTGTGTTTCTTGCAAGGCGAGCTAGCGTTTGTTTCCCAGTCCTAAACGGAGTTGAATCCCATGCAGTTTCTGGTCCTACGAGCAAGAGTTGTTTTCTGCTAAGAAGAGTCACTATTGCGCTCCCATTGCCATACACAGTGCAAATAGCACTCGCGTCTGTTCCCAGCAAGTACAGTGTATTGGACTGAAGAGAAGCTACTGTTCTGGTCAGTTTCCTAAGCAGAGTTGAACTAGATATGCCCCGTGTGTGTAGGAAGCACAGTTCTTTTGTTCTGAGCAAGCTCACTGTTCTGGCCCTATAGGAAACACAGGAGAGTAGAAGAGTGCTGTTTTTTCAAAAGCAGAGTGTGTTTCTTGCAAGGCGAGCTAGCGTTTGTTTCCCAGTCCTAAACGGAGTTGAATCCCATGCAGTTTCTGGTCCTACGAGCAAGAGTTGTTTTCTGCTAAGAAGAGTCACTATTGCGCTCCCATTGCCATACACAGTGCAAATAGCACTCGCGTCTGTTCCCAGCAAGTACAGTGTATTGGACTGAAGAGAAGCTACTGTTCTGGTCAGTTTCCTAAGCAGAGTTGAACTAGATATGCCCCGTGTGTGTAGGAAGCACAGTTCTTTTGTTCTGAGCAAGCTCACTGTTCTGGCCCTATAGGAAACACAGGAGAGTAGAAGAGTGCTGTTTTCTCAAAAGCAGAGTGTGTTTCTTGCAAGGCGAGCTAGCGTTTGTTTCCCAGTCCTAAACGGAGTTGAATCCCATGCAGTTTCTGGTCCTACGAGCAAGAGTTGTTTTCAGCTAAGAAGAGTCACTATTGCGCTCCCATTGCCATACACAGTGCAAATAGCACTCGCGTCTGTTCCCAGCAAGTACAGTGTATTGGACTGAAGAGAAGCTACTGTTCTGGTCAGTTTCCTAAGCAGAGTTGAACTAGATATGCCCCGTGTGTGTAGGAAGCACAGTTCTTTTGTTCTGAGCAAGCTCACTGTTCTGGCCCTATAGGAAACACAGGAGAGTAGAAGAGTGCTGTTTTCTCAAAAGCAGAGTGTGTTTCTTGCAAGGCGAGCTAGCGTTTGTTTCCCAGTCCTAAACGGAGTAGAATCCCATGCAGATTCTGGTCCTACGAGCAAGAGTTGTTTTCTGCTAAGAAGAGTCACTATTGCGCTCCCATTGCCATACACAGTGCAAATAGCACTCGCGTCTGTTCCCAGCAAGTACAGTGTATTGGACTGAAGAGAAGCTACTGTTCTTGTCAGTTTCCTAAGCAGAGTTGAACTAGATATGCCCCGTGTGTGTAGGAAGCACAGTTCTTTTGTTCTGAGCAAGCTCACTGTTCTGGCCCTTTAGGAAACACAGGAGAGTAGAAGAGTGCTGTTTTCTCAAAAGCAGAGTGTGTTTCTTGCAAGGCGAGCTAGCGTTTGTTTCCCAGTCCTAAACGGAGTTGAATCCCATGCAGTTTCTGGTCCTACGAGCAAGAGTTGTTTTCTGCTAAGAAGAGTCACTATTGCGCTCCCATTGCCATACACAGTGCAAATAGCACTCGCGTCTGTTCCCAGCAAGTACAGTGTATTGGACTGAAGAGAAGTTACTGTTCTGGTCAGTTTCCTAAGCAGAGTTGAACTAGATATGCCCCGTGTGTGTAGGAAGCACAGTTCTTTTGTTCTGAGCAAGCTCACTGTTCTGGCCCTATAGGAAACACAGGAGAGTAGAAGAGTGCTGTTTTCTCAAAAGCAGAGTGTGTTTCTTGCAAGGCGAGCTAGCGTTTGTTTCCCAGTCCTAAACGGAGTTGAATCCCATGCAGATTCTGGTCCTACGAGCAAGAGTTGTTTTCTGCTAAGAAGAGTCACTATTGCGCTCCCATTGCCATACACAGTGCAAATAGCACTCGCGTCTGTTCCCAGCAAGTACAGTGTATTGGACTGAAGAGAAGCTACTGTTCTGGTCAGTTTCCTAAGCAGAGTTGAACTAGATATGCCCCGTGTGTGTAGGAAGCACAGTTCTTTTGTTCTGAGCAAGCTCACTGTTCTGGCCCTATAGGAAACACAGGAGAGTAGAAGAGTGCTGTTTTCTCAAAAGCAGAGTGTGTTTCTTGCAAGGCGAGCTAGCGTTTGTTTCCCAGTCCAAAACGGAGTAGAATCCCATGCAGTTTGTGGTCCTACGAGCAAGAGTTGTTTTCTGCTAAGAAGAGTCACTATTGCGCTCCCATTGCCATACACAGTGCAAATAGCACTAGCGTCTGTTCCCAGCAAGTACAGTGTATTGGACTGAAGAGAAGCTACTGTTCTGGTCAGTTTCCTAAGCAGAGTTGAACTAGATATGCCCCGTGTGTGTAGGAAGCACAGTTCTTTGGTTCTGAGCAAGCTCACTGTTCTGGCCCTATAGGAAACACAGGAGAGTAGAAGAGTGCTGTTTTCTCAAAAGCAGAGTGTGTTTCTTGCAAGGCGAGCTAGCGTTTGTTTCCCAGTCCTAAACGGAGTTGAAACCCATGCAGTTTGTGGTCCTACGAGCAAGAGTTGTTTTCTGCTTAGAAGAGTCACTATTGCGCTCCCATTGCCATACACAGTGCAAATAGCACTCGCGTCTGTTCCCAGCAAGTACAGTGTATTGGACTGAAGAGAAGCTACTGTTCTGGTCAGTTTCCTAAGCAGAGTTGAACTAGATATGCCCCGTGAGTGTAGGAAGCACAGTTCTTTTGTTCTGAGCAAGCTCACTGTTCTGGCCCTATAGGAAACACAGGAGAGTAGAAGAGTGCTGTTTTCTCAAAAGCAGAGTGTGTTTCTTGCAAAACGAGCTAGCGTTTGTTTCCCAGTCCTAAACGGAGTTGAATCCCATGCAGTTTCTGGTCCTACGAGCAAGAGTTGTTTTCTGCTAAGAAGAGTCACTATTGCGCTCCCATTGCCATACACAGTGCAAATAGCACTCGCGTCTGTTCCCAGCAAGTACAGTGTATTGGACTGAAGAGAAGCTACTGTTCTTGTCAGTTTCCTAAGCAGAGTTGAACTAGATATGCCCCGTGTGTGTAGGAAGCACAGTTCTTTTGTTCTGAGCAAGCTCACTGTTCTGGCCCTATAGGAAACACAGGAGAGTAGAAGAGTGCTGTTTTTTCAAAAGCAGAGTGTGTTTCTTGCAAGGCGAGCTAGCGTTTGTTTCCCAGTCCTAAACGGAGTTGAATCCCATGCAGATTCTGGTCCTACGAGCAAGAGTTGTTTTCTGCTAAGAAGAGTCACTATTGCGCTCCCATTGCCATACACAGTGCAAATAGCACTCGCGTCTGTTCCCAGCAAGTACAGTGTATTGGACTGAAGAGAAGCTACTGTTCTGGTCAGTTTCCTAAGCAGAGTTGAACTAGATATGCCCCGTGTGTGTAGGAAGCACAGTTCTTTGGTTCTGAGCAAGCTCACTGTTCTGGCCCTATAGGAAACACAGGAGAGTAGAAGAGTGCTGTTTTCTCAAAAGCAGAGTGTGTTTCTTGCAAGGCGAGCTAGCGTTTGTTTCCCAGTCCTAAACGGAGTTGAATCCCATGCAGTTTCTGGTCCTACGAGCAAGAGTTGTTTTCTGCTAAGAAGAGTCACTATTGCGCTCCCATTGCCATACACAGTGCAAATAGCACTCGCGTCTGTTCCCAGCAAGTACAGTGTATTGGACTGAAGAGAAGCTACTGTTCTGGTCAGTTTCCTAAGCAGAGTTGAACTAGATATGCCCCGTGTGTGTAGGAAGCACAGTTCTTTTGTTCTGAGCAAGCTCACTGTTCTGGCCCTATAGGAAACACAGGAGAGTAGAAGAGTGCTGTTTTCTCAAAAGCAGAGTGTGTTTCTTGCAAGGCGAGCTAGCGTTTGTTTCCCAGTCCTAAACGGAGTAGAATCCCATGCAGTTTCTGGTCCTACGAGCAAGAGTTGTTTTCTGCTAAGAAGAGTCACTATTGCGCTCCCATTGCCATACACAGTGCAAATAGCACTCGCGTCTGTTCCCAGCAAGTACAGTGTATTGGACTGAAGAGAAGCTACTGTTCTGGTCAGTTTCCTAAGCAGAGTTGAACTAGATATGCCCCGTGTGTGTAGGAAGCACAGTTCTTTTGTTCTGAGCAAGCTCACTGTTCTGGCCCTATAGGAAACACAGGAGAGTAGAAGAGTGCTGTTTTCTCAAAAGCAGAGTGTTTCTTGCAAGGCGAGCTAGCGTTTGTTTCCCAGTCCTAAACGGAGTAGAATCCCATGCAGTTTCTGGTCCTACGAGCAAGAGTTGTTTTCTGCTAAGAAGAGTCACTATTGCGCTCCCATTGCCATACACAGTGCAAATAGCACTCGCGTCTGTTCTCAGCAAGTACAGTGTATTAGACTGAAGAGAAGCTACTGTTCTGGTCAGTTTCCTAAGCAGAGTTGAACTAGATATGCCCCGTGTGTGTAGGAAGCACAGTTCTTTTGTTCTGAGCAAGCTCACTGTTCTGGCCCTATAGGAAACACAGGAGAGTAGAAGAGTGCTGTTTTCTCAAAAGCAGAGTGTGTTTCTTGCAAGGCGAGCTAGCGTTTGTTTCCCAGTCCTAAACGGAGTTGAATCCCATGGAGTTTCTGGTCCTACGACCAAGAGTTGTTTTCTGCTAAGAAGAGTCACTATTGCGCTCCCATTGCAATACACAGTGCAAATAGCACTCGCGTCTGTTCCCAGCAAGTACAGTGTATTGGACTGAAGAGAAGCTACTGTTCTTGTCAGTTTCCTAAGCAGAGTTGAACTAGATATGCCCCGTGTGTGTAGGAAGCACAGTTCTTTTGTTCTGAGCAAGCTCACTGTTCTGGCCCTATAGGAAACACAGGAGAGTAGAAGAGTGCTGTTTTCTCAAAAGCAGAGTGTGTTTCTTGCAAGGCGAGCTAGCGTTTGTTTCCCAGTCCTAAACGGAGTTGAATCCCATGCAGATTCTGGTCCTACGAGCAAGAGTTGTTTTCTGCTAAGAAGAGCCACTATTGTGCTCCCATTGCCATACACAGTGCAAATAGCACTCGCGTCTGTTCCCAGCAAGTACAGTGTATTGGACTGAAGAGAAGCTACTGTTCTGGTCAGTTTCCTAAGCAGAGTTGAACTAGATATGCCCCGTGTGTGTAGGAAGCACAGTTCTTTTGTTCTGAGCAAGCTCACTGTTCTGGCCCTATAGGAAACACAGGAGAGTAGAAGAGTGCTGTTTTCTCAAAAGCAGAGTGTGTTTCTTGCAAGGCGAGCTAGCGTTTGTTTCCCAGTCCTAAACGGAGTAGAATCCCATGCAGTTTCTGGTCCTAGGAGCAAGAGTTGTTTTCTGCTAAGAAGAGCCACTATTGCGCTCCCATTGCCATACACAGTGCAAATAGCACTCGCGTCTGTTCCCAGCAAGTACAGTGTATTGGACTGAAGAGAAGCTACTGTTCTTGTCAGTTTCCTAAGCAGAGTTGAACTAGATATGCCCCGTGTGTGTAGGAAGCACAGTTCTTTTGTTCTGAGCAAGCTCACTGTTCTGGCCCTATAGGAAACACAGGAGAGTAGAAGAGTGCTGTTTTCTCAAAAGCAGAGTGTGTTTCTTGCAAGGCGAGCTAGCGTTTGTTTCCCAGTCCTAAACGGAGTAGAACCCCATGCAGTTTCTGGTCCTACGAGCAAGAGTTGTTTTCTGCTAAGAAGAGTCACTATTGCGCTCCCATTGCCATACACAGTGCAAATAGCACTCGCGTCTGTTCCCAGCAAGTACAGTGTATTGGACTGAAGAGAAGCTACTGTTCTTGTCAGTTTCCTAAGCAGAGTTGAACTAGATATGCCCCGTGTGTGTAGGAAGCACAGTTCTTTTGTTCTGAGCAAGCTCACTGTTCTGGCCCTGTAGGAAACACAGGAGAGCAGAAGAGTGCTGTTTTCTCAAAAGCAGAGTGTGTTTCTTGCAAGGCGAGCTAGCGTTTGTTTCCCAGTCCTAAACGGAGTTGAATCCCATGCAGTTTCTGGTCCTACGATCAAGAGTTGTTTTCTGCTAAGAAGAGTCACTATTGCGCTCCCATTGCCATACACAGTGCAAATAGCACTCGCATCTGCTCCCAGCAAGTACAGTGTATTGGACTGAAGAGAAGCTACTGTTCTGGTCAGTTTCCTAAGCAGAGTTGAACTAGATATGCCCCGTGTGTGTAGGAAGCACAGTTCTTTTGTTCTGAGCAAGCTCACTGTTCTGGCCCTATAGGAAACACAGGAGAGTAGAAGAGTGCTGTTTTCTCAAAAGCAGAGTGTGTTTCTTGCAAGGCGAGCTAGCGTTTGTTTCCCAGTCCTAAACGGAGTAGAATCCCATGCAGTTTCTGGTCCTACGAGCAAGAGTTGTTTTCTGCTAAGAAGAGTCACTATTGTGCTCCCATTGCCATACACAGTGCAAATAGCACTCGCGTCTGTTCCCAGCAAGTACAGTGTATTGGACTGAAGAGAAGCTACTGTTCTTGTCAGTTTCCTAAGCAGAGTTGAACTAGATATGCCCTGTGTGTGTAGGAAGCACAGTTCTTTTGTTCTGAGCAAGCTCACTGTTCTGGCCCTATAGGAAACACAGGAGAGTAGAAGAGTGCTGTTTTCTCAAAAGCAGAGTGTGTTTCTTGCAAGGCGAGCTAGCGTTTGTTTCCCAGTCCTAAACGAAGTTGAATCCCATGCAGTTTCTGGTCCTACGAGCAAGAGTTGTTTTCTGCTAAGAAGAGTCACTATTGCGCTCCCATTGCCATACACAGTGCAAATAGCACTCGCGTCTGTTCCCAGCAAGTACAGTGTATTGGACTGAAGAGAAGCTACTGTTCTTGTCAGTTTCCTAAGCAGAGTTGAACTAGATATGCCCCGTGTGTGTAGGAAGCACAGTTCTTTTGTTCTGAGCAAGCTCACTGTTCTGGCCCTATAGGAAACACAGGAGAGTAGAAGAGTGCTGTTTTCTCAAAAGCAGAGTGTGTTTCTTGCAAGGCGAGCTAGCGTTTGTTTCCCAGTCCTAAACGGAGTTGAATCCCATGCAGATTCTGGTCCTACGAGCAAGAGTTGTTTTCTGCTAAGAAGAGCCACTATTGTGCTCCCATTGCCATACACAGTGCAAATAGCACTCGCGTCTGTTCCCAGCAAGTACAGTGTATTGGACTGAAGAGAAGCTACTGTTCTGGTCAGTTTCCTAAGCAGAGTTGAACTAGATATGCCCCGTGTGTGTAGGAAGCACAGTTCTTTTGTTCTGAGCAAGCTCACTGTTCTGGCCCTATAGGAAACACAGGAGAGTAGAAGAGTGCTGTTTTCTCAAAAGCAGAGTGTGTTTCTTGCAAGGCGAGCTAGCGTTTGTTTCCCAGTCCTAAACGGAGTTGAATCCCATGGAGTTTCTGGTCCTACGACCAAGAGTTGTTTTCTGCTAAGAAGAGTCACTATTGCGCTCCCATTGCAATACACAGTGCAAATAGCACTCGCGTCTGTTCCCAGCAAGTACAGTGTATTGGACTGAAGAGAAGCTACTGTTCTTGTCAGTTTCCTAAGCAGAGTTGAACTAGATATGCCCCGTGTGTGTAGGAAGCACAGTTCTTTTGTTCTGAGCAAGCTCACTGTTCTGGCCCTATAGGAAACACAGGAGAGTAGAAGAGTGCTGTTTTCTCAAAAGCAGAGTGTGTTTCTTGCAAGGCGAGCTAGCGTTTGTTTCCCAGTCCTAAACGGAGTTGAATCCCATGCAGATTCTGGTCCTACGAGCAAGAGTTGTTTTCTGCTAAGAAGAGCCACTATTGTGCTCCCATTGCCATACACAGTGCAAATAGCACTCGCGTCTGTTCCCAGCAAGTACAGTGTATTGGACTGAAGAGAAGCTACTGTTCTGGTCAGTTTCCTAAGCAGAGTTGAACTAGATATGCCCCGTGTGTGTAGGAAGCACAGTTCTTTTGTTCTGAGCAAGCTCACTGTTCTGGCCCTATAGGAAACACAGGAGAGTAGAAGAGTGCTGTTTTCTCAAAAGCAGAGTGTGTTTCTTGCAAGGCGAGCTAGCGTTTGTTTCCCAGTCCTAAACGGAGTAGAATCCCATGCAGTTTCTGGTCCTAGGAGCAAGAGTTGTTTTCTGCTAAGAAGAGCCACTATTGCGCTCCCATTGCCATACACAGTGCAAATAGCACTCGCGTCTGTTCCCAGCAAGTACAGTGTATTGGACTGAAGAGAAGCTACTGTTCTTGTCAGTTTCCTAAGCAGAGTTGAACTAGATATGCCCCGTGTGTGTAGGAAGCACAGTTCTTTTGTTCTGAGCAAGCTCACTGTTCTGGCCCTATAGGAAACACAGGAGAGTAGAAGAGTGCTGTTTTCTCAAAAGCAGAGTGTGTTTCTTGCAAGGCGAGCTAGCGTTTGTTTCCCAGTCCTAAACGGAGTAGAACCCCATGCAGTTTGTGGTCCTACGAGCAAGAGTTGTTTTCTGCTAAGAAGAGTCACTATTGCGCTCCCATTGCCATACACAGTGCAAATAGCACTCGCGTCTGTTCCCAGCAAGTACAGTGTATTGGACTGAAGAGAAGCTACTGTTCTTGTCAGTTTCCTAAGCAGAGTTGAACTAGATATGCCCCGTGTGTGTAGGAAGCACAGTTCTTTTGTTCTGAGCAAGCTCACTGTTCTGGCCCTGTAGGAAACACAGGAGAGCAGAAGAGTGCTGTTTTCTCAAAAGCAGAGTGTGTTTCTTGCAAGGCGAGCTAGCGTTTGTTTCCCAGTCCTAAACGGAGTTGAATCCCATGCAGTTTCTGGTCCTACGAGCAAGAGTTGTTTTCTGCTAAGAAGAGTCACTATTGCGCTCCCATTGCCATACACAGTGCAAATAGCACTCGCGTCTGTTCCCAGCAAGTACAGTGTATTGGACTGAAGAGAAGCTACTGTTCTGGTCAGTTTCCTAAGCAGAGTTGAACTAGATATGCCCCGTGTGTGTAGGAAGCACAGTTCTTTTGTTCTGAGCAAGCTCACTGTTCTGGCCCTATAGGAAACACAGGAGAGTAGAAGAGTGCTGTTTTCTCAAAAGCAGAGTGTGTTTCTTGCAAGGCGAGCTAGCGTTTGTTTCCCAGTCCTAAACGGAGTAGAATCCCATGCAGTTTCTGGTCCTACGAGCAAGAGTTGTTTTCTGCTAAGAAGAGTCACTATTGTGCTCCCATTGCCATACACAGTGCAAATAGCACTCGCGTCTGTTCCCAGCAAGTACAGTGTATTGGACTGAAGAGAAGCTACTGTTCTTGTCAGTTTCCTAAGCAGAGTTGAACTAGATATGCCCTGTGTGTGTAGGAAGCACAGTTCTTTTGTTCTGAGCAAGCTCACTGTTCTGGCCCTATAGGAAACACAGGAGAGTAGAAGAGTGCTGTTTTCTCAAAAGCAGAGTGTGTTTCTTGCAAGGCGAGCTAGCGTTTGTTTCCCAGTCCTAAAAGGAGTTGAATCCCATGCAGTTTCTGGTCCTAGGAGCAAGAGTTGTTTTCTGCTAAGAAGAGTCACTATTGTGCTCCCATTGCCATACACAGTGCAAATAGCACTCGCGACTGTTCCCAGCAAGTACAGTGTATTGGACTGAAGAGAAGCTACTGTTCTTGTCAGTTTCCTAAGCAGAGTTGAACTAGATATGCCCCTTGTGTGTAGGAAGCACAGTTCTTTTGTTCTGAGCAAGCTCACTGTTCTGGCCCTATAGGAAACACAGGAGAGTAGAAGAGTGCTGTTTTCTCAAAAGCAGAGTGTGTTTCTTGTAAGGCGAGCTAGCATTTGTTTCCCAGTCCCTAACGGAGTTGAATCCCATGCAGTTTCTGGTCCTACGAGCAAGAGTTGTTTTCTGCTAAGAAGAGTCACTATTGCGCTCCCATTGCCATACACAGTGCAAATAGCACTCGCATCTGTTCCCAGCAAGTACAGTGTATTGGACTGAAGAGAAGCTACTGTTCTTGTCAGATTCCTAAGCAGAGTTGAACTAGATATGCCCCGTGTGTGTAGGAAGCACAGTTCTTTAGTTCTGAGCAAGCTCACTGTTCTGGCCCTATAGGAAACACAGGAGAGTAGAAGAGTGCTGTTTTCTCAAAAGCAGAGTGTGTTTCTTGCAAGGCGAGCTAGCGTTTGTTTCCCAGTCCTAAAAGGAGTTGAATCCCATGCAGTTTGTGGTCCTACGAGCAAGAGTTGTTTTCTGCTAAGAAGAGTCACTATTGCGCTCCCATTGCCATACACAGTGCAAATAGCACTCGCGTCTGTTCCCAGCAAGTACAGTGTATTGGACTGAAGAGAAGCTACTGTTCTTGTCAGTTTCCTAAGCAGAGTTGAACTAGATATGCCCCGTGTGTGTAGGAAGCACAGTTCTTTTGTTCTGAGCAAGCTCACTGTTCTGGCCCTATAGGAAACACAGGAGAGTAGAAGAGTGCTGTTTTCTCAAAAGCAGAGTGTGTTTCTTGCAAGGCGAGCTAGCGTTTGTTTCCCAGTCCTAAACGGAGTTGAATCCCATGCAGATTCTGGTCCTACGAGCAAGAGTTGTTTTCTGCTAAGAAGAGCCACTATTGTGCTCCCTTTGCCATACACAGTGCAAATAGCACTCGCGTCTGTTCCCAGCAAGTACAGTGTATTGGACTGAAGAGAAGCTACTGTTCTGGTCAGTTTCCTAAGCAGAGTTGAACTAGATATGCCCCGTGTGTGTAGGAAGCACAGTTCTTTTGTTCTGAGCAAGCTCACTGTTCTGGCCCTATAGGAAACACAGGAGAGCAGAAGAGTGCTGTTTTCTCAAAAGCAGAGTGTGTTTCTTGCAAGGCGAGCTAGCGTTTGTTTCCCATTCCTAAACGGAGTTGAATCCCATGCAGTTTCTGGTCCTACGAGCAAGAGTTGTTTTCTGCTAAGAAGAGTCACTATTGTGCTCCCATTGCCATACACAGTGCAAATAGCACTCGCGTCTGTTCCCAGCAAGTACAGTGTATTGGACTGAAGAGAAGCTACTGTTCTGGTCAGTTTCCTAAGCAGAGTTGAACTAGATATGCCCCGTGTGTGTAGGAAGCACAGTTCTTTTGTTCTGAGCAAGCTCACTGTTCTGGCCCTATAGGAAACACAGGAGAGTAGAAGAGTGCTGTTTTCTCAAAAGCAGAGTGTGTTTCTTGCAAGGCGAGCTAGCGTTTGTTTCCCAGTCCTAAACGGAGTTGAATCCCATGCAGTTTCTGGTCCTACGAGCAAGAGTTGTTTTCTGCTAAGAAGAGTCACTATTGCGCTCCCATTGCCATACACAGTGCAAATAGCACTCGCGTCTGTTCCCAGCAAGTACAGTGTATTGGACTGAAGAGAAGCTACTGTTCTGGTCAGTTTCCTAAGCAGAGTTGAACTAGATATGCCCCGTGTGTGTAGGAAGCACAGTTCTTTTGTTCTGAGCAAGCTCACTGTTCTGGCCCTATAGGAAACACAGGAGAGTAGAAGAGTGCTGTTTTCTCAAAAGCAGAGTGTGTTTCTTGCAAGGCGAGCTAGCGTTTGTTTCCCAGTCCTAAACGGAGTAGAATCCCATGCAGTTTCTGGTCCTACGAGCAAGAGTTGTTTTCTGCTAAGAAGAGTCACTATTGCGCTCCCATTGCCATACACAGTGCAAATAGCACTCGCGTCTGTTCTCAGCAAGTACAGTGTATTAGACTGAAGAGAAGCTACTGTTCTGGTCAGTTTCCTAAGCAGAGTTGAACTAGATATGCCCCGTGTGTGTAGGAAGCACAGTTCTTTTGTTCTGAGCAAGCTCACTGTTCTGGCCCTATAGGAAACACAGGAGAGTAGAAGAGTGCTGTTTTCTCAAAAGCAGAGTGTGTTTCTTGCAAGGCGAGCTAGCGTTTGTTTCCCAGTCCTAAACGGAGTTGAATCCCATGGAGTTTCTGGTCCTACGACCAAGAGTTGTTTTCTGCTAAGAAGAGTCACTATTGCGCTCCCATTGCAATACACAGTGCAAATAGCACTCGCGTCTGTTCCCAGCAAGTACAGTGTATTGGACTGAAGAGAAGCTACTGTTCTGGTCAGTTTCCTAAGCAGAGTTGAACTAGATATGCCCCGTGTGTGTAGGAAGCACAGTTCTTTTGTTCTGAGCAAGCTCACTGTTCTGGCCCTATAGGAAACACAGGAGAGTAGAAGAGTGCTGTTTTCTCAAAAGCAGAGTGTGTTTCTTGCAAGGCGAGCTAGCGTTTGTTTCCCAGTCCTAAATGGAGTTGAATCCCATGCAGTTTCTGGTCCTACGAGCAAGAGTTGTTTTCTGCTAAGAAGAGTCACTATTGCGCTCCCATTGCCATATACAGTGCAAATAGCACTCGCGTCTGTTCCCAACAAGTACAGTGTATTGGACTGAAGAGAAGCTACTGTTCTTGTCAGTTTCCTAAGCAGAGTTGAACTAGATATGCCCCGTGTGTGTAGGAAGCACAGTTCTTTTGTTCTGAGCAAGCTCAATGTTCTGGCCCTATAGGAAACACAGGAGAGTAGAAGAGTGCTGTTTTCTCAAAAGCAGAGTGTGTTTCTTGCAAGGCGAGCTAGCGTTTGATTCCCATTCCTAAACGGAGTTGAATCCCATGCAGTTTCTGGTCCTACGAGCAAGAGTTGTTTTCTGCTAAGAAGAGTCACTATTGCGCTCCCATTGCCATACACAGTGCAAATAGCACTCGCGTCTGTTCCCAGCAAGTACAGTGTATTGGACTGAAGAGAAGCTACTGTTCTGGTCAGTTTCCTAAGCAGAGTTGAACTAGATATGCCCCGTGTGTGTAGGAAGCACAGTTCATTTGTTCTGAGCAAGCTCACTGTTCTGGCCCTATAGGAAACACAGGAGAGTAGAAGAGTGCTGTTTTCTCAAAAGCAGAGTGTGTTTCTTGCAAGGCGAGCTAGCGTTTGTTTCCCAGTCCTAAACGGAGTTGAATCCCATGCAGTTTCTGGTCCTACAAGCAAGAGTTGTTTTCTGCTAAGGAGAGTCACTATTGCGCTCCCATTTGCCATACACAGTGCAAATAGCACTCGCGTCTGTTCCCAGCAAGTACAGTGTATTGGACTGAAGAGAAGCTACTGTTCTGGTCAGTTTCCTAAGCAGAGTTGAACTAGATATGCCCCGTGTGTGTAGGAAGCACAGTTCTTTTGTTCTGAGCAAGCTCACTGTTCTGGCCCTATAGGAAACACAGGAGAGTAGAAGAGTGCTGTTTTCTCAAAAGCAGAGTGTGTTTCTTGCAAGGCGAGCTAGCGTTTGTTTCCCAGTCCTAAACGGAGTTGAATCCCATGCAGATTCTGGTCCTACGAGCAAGAGTTGTTTTCTGCTAAGAAGAGCCACTATTGTGCTCCCATTGCCATACACAGTGCAAATAGCACTCGCGTCTGTTCCCAGCAAGTACAGTGTATTGGACTGAAGAGAAGCTACTGTTCTGGTCAGTTTCCTAAGCAGAGTTGAACTAGATATGCCCCGTGTGTGTAGGAAGCACAGTTCTTTTGTTCTGAGCAAGCTCACTGTTCTGGCCCTATAGGAAACACAGGAGAGTAGAAGAGTGCTGTTTTCTCAAAAGCAGAGTGTGTTTCTTGCAAGGCGAGCTAGCATTTGTTTCCCAGTCCTAAATGGAGTTGAATCCCATGCAGATTCTGGTCCTACGAGCAAGAGTTGTTTTCTGCTAAAAAGAGCCACTATTGTGCTCCCATTGCCATACACAGTGCAAATAGCACTCGCGTCTGTTCCCAGCAAGTACAGTGTATTGGACTGAAGAGAAGCTACTGTTCTGGTCAGTTTCCTAAGCAGAGTTGAACTAGATATGCCCCGTGTGTGTAGGAAGCACAGTTCTTTTGTTCTGAGCAAGCTCACTGTTCTGGCCCTATAGGAAACACAGGAGAGCAGAAGAGTGCTGTTTTCTCAAAAGCAGAGTGTGTTTCTTGCAAGGCGAGCTAGCGTTTGTTTCCCAGTCCTAAACGGAGTTGAATCCCATGCAGTTTCTGGTCCTACGAGCAAGAGTTGTTTTCTGCTAAGAAGAGTCACTATTGTGCTCCCATTGCCATACACAGTGCAAATAGCACTCGCGTCTGTTCCCAGCAAGTACAGTGTATTGGACTGAAGAGAAGCTACTGTTCTGGTCAGTTTCCTAAGCAGAGTTGAACTAGATATGCCCCGTGTGTGTAGGAAGCACAGTTCTTTTGTTCTGAGCAAGCTCACTGTTCTGGCCCTATAGGAAACACAGGAGAGTAGAAGAGTGCTGTTTTCTCAAAAGCAGAGTGTGTTTCTTGCAAGGCGAGCTAGCGTTTGTTTCCCAGTCCTAAACGGAGTTGAATCCCATGCAGTTTCTGGTCCTACGAGCAAGAGTTGTTTTCTGCTAAGAAGAGTCACTATTGCGCTCCCATTGCCATACACAGTGCAAATAGCACTCGCGTCTGTTCCCAGCAAGTACAGTGTATTGGACTGAAGAGAAGCTACTGTTCTGGTCAGTTTCCTAAGCAGAGTTGAACTAGATATGCCCCGTGTGTGTAGGAAGCACAGTTCTTTTGTTCTGAGCAAGCTCACTGTTCTGGCCCTATAGGAAACACAGGAGAGTAGAAGAGTGCTGTTTTCTCAAAAGCAGAGTGTTTCTTGCAAGGCGAGCTAGCGTTTGTTTCCCAGTCCTAAACGGAGTAGAATCCCATGCAGTTTCTGGTCCTACGAGCAAGAGTTGTTTTCTGCTAAGAAGAGTCACTATTGCGCTCCCATTGCCATACACAGTGCAAATAGCACTCGCGTCTGTTCTCAGCAAGTACAGTGTATTAGACTGAAGAGAAGCTACTGTTCTGGTCAGTTTCCTAAGCAGAGTTGAACTAGATATGCCCCGTGTGTGTAGGAAGCACAGTTCTTTTGTTCTGAGCAAGCTCACTGTTCTGGCCCTATAGGAAACACAGGAGAGTAGAAGAGTGCTGTTTTCTCAAAAGCAGAGTGTGTTTCTTGCAAGGCGAGCTAGCGTTTGTTTCCCCGTCCTAAATGGAGTTGAATCCCATGGAGTTTCTGGTCCTATGACCAAGAGTTGTTTTCTGCTAAGAAGAGTCACTATTGCGCTCCCATTGCAATACACAGTGCAAATAGCACTCGCGTCTGTTCCCAGCAAGTACAGTGTATTGGACTGAAGAGAAGCTACTGTTCTGGTCAGTTTCCTAAGCAGAGTTGAACTAGATATGCCCCGTGTGTGTAGGAAGCACAGTTCTTTTGTTCTGAGCAAGCTCACTGTTCTGGCCCTATAGGAAACACAGGAGAGTAGAAGAGTGCTGTTTTCTCAAAAGCAGAGTGTGTTTCTTGCAAGGCGAGCTAGCGTTTGTTTCCCAGTCCTAAACGGAGTTGAATCCCATGCAGTTTCTGGTCCTACGAGCAAGAGTTGTTTTCTGCTAAGAAGAGTCACTATTGCGCTCCCATTGCCATACACAGTGCAAATAGCACTCGCGTCTGTTCCCAGCAAGTACAGTGTATTGGACTGAAGAGAAGCTACTGTTCTGGTCAGTTTCCTAAGCAGAGTTGAACTAGATATGCCCCGTGTGTGTAGGAAGCACAGTTCTTTTGTTCTGAGCAAGCTCACTGTTCTGGCCTTATAGGAAACACAGGAGAGTAGAAGAGTGCTGTTTTCTCAAAAGCAGAGTGTGTTTCTTGCAAGGCGAGCTAGCGTTTGTTTCCCAGTCCTAAACGGAGTTGAATCCCATGCAGATTCTGGTCCAACGAGCAAGAGTTGTTTTCTGCTAAGAAGAGCCACTATTGTGCTCCCATTGCCATACACAGTGCAAATAGCACTCGCGTCTGTTCCCAGCAAGTACAGTGTATTGGACTGAAGAGAAGCTACTGTTCTTGTCAGTTTCCTAAGCAGAGTTGAACTAGATATGCCCCGTGTGTGTAGGAAGCACAGTTCTTTTGTTCTGAGCAAGCTCACTGTTCTGGCCCTATAGGAAACACAGGAGAGTAGAAGAGTGCTGTTTTCTCAAAAGCAGAGTGTGTTTCTTGCAAGGCGAGCTAGCGTTTGTTTCCCAGTCCTAAATGGAGTAGAATCCCATGCAGTTTCTGGTCCTACGAGCAAGAGTTGTTTTCTGCTAAGAAGAGTCACTATTGCGCTCCCATTGCCATACACAGTGCAAATAGCACTCGCGTCTGTTCCCAGCAAGTACAGTGTATTGGACTGAAGAGAAGCTACTGTTCTGGTCAGTTTCCTAAGCAGAGTTGAACTACATATGCCCCGTGTGTGTAGGAAGCACAGTTCTTTTGTTCTGAGCAAGCTCACTGTTCTGGCCCTATAGGAAACACAGGAGAGTAGAAGAGTGCTGTTTTCTCAAAAGCAGAGTGTGTTTCTTGCAAGGCGAGCTAGCGTTTGTTTCCCAGTCCTAAACGGAGTTGAATCCCATGCAGTTTCTGGTCCTACGAGCAAGAGTTGTTTTCTGCTAAGAAGAGTCACTATTGCGCTCCCATTGCCATACACAGTGCAAATAGCACTCGCGTCTGTTCCCAGCAAGTACAGTGTATTGGACTGAAGAGAAGCTACTGTTCTGGTCAGTTTCCTAAGCAGAGTTGAACTAGATATGCCCCGTGTGTGTAGGAAGCACAGTTCTTTTGTTCTGAGCAAGCTCACTGTTCTGGCCCTATAGGAAACACAGGAGAGTAGAAGAGTGCTGTTTTCTCAAAAGCAGAGTGTGTTTCTTGCAAGGCGAGCTAGCGTTTGTTTCCCAGTCCTAAACGGAGTTGAATCCCATGCAGTTTCTGGTCCTACGAGCAAGAGTTGTTTTCTGCTAAGAAGAGTCACTATTGCGCTCCCATTGCCATACACAGTGCAAATAGCACTCGCGTCTGTTCCCAGCAAGTACAGTGTATTGGACTGAAGAGAAGCTACTGTTCTTGTCAGTTTCCTAAGCAGAGTTGAACTAGATATGCCCCGTGTGTGTAGGAAGCACAGTTCTTTTGTTCTGAGCAAGCTCACTGTTCTGGCCCTATAGGAAACACAGGAGAGTAGAAGAGTGCTGTTTTCTCAAAAGCAGAGTGTGTTTCTTGCAAGGCGAGCTAGCGTTTGTTTCCCAGTCCTAAACGGAGTTGAATCCCATGCAGTTTCTGGTCCTACGAGCAAGAGTTGTTTTCTGCTAAGAAGAGTCACTATTGCGCTCCCATTGCCATACACAGTGCAAATAGCACTCGCGTCTGTTCCCAGCAAGTACAGTGTATTGGACTGAAGAGAAGCTACTGTTCTTGTCAGTTTCCTAAGCAGAGTTGAACTAGATATGCCCCGTGTGTGTAGGAAGCACAGTTCTTTTGTTCTGAGCAAGCTCACTGTTCTGGCCCTATAGGAAACACAGGAGAGTAGAAGAGTGCTGTTTTCTCAAAAGCAGAGTGTGTTTCTTGCAAGGCGAGCTAGCGTTTGTTTCCCAGTCCTAAACGGAGTTGAATCCCATGCAGTTTCTGCTCCTACTAGCAAGAGTTGTTTTCTGCTAAGAAGAGTCACTATTGCGCTCCCATTGCCATACACAGTGCAAATAGCACTCGCGTCTGTTCCCAGCAAGTACAGTGTATTGGACTGAAGAGAAGCTACTGTTCTGGTCAGTTTCCTAAGCAGAGTTGAACTAGATATGCCCCGTGTGTGTAGGAAGCACAGTTCTTTTCTTCTGAGCAAGCTCACTGTTCTGGCCCTATAGGAAACACAGGAGAGTAGAAGAGTGCTGTTTTCTCAAAAGCAGAGTGTGTTTCTTGCAAGGCGAGCTAGCGTTTGTTTCCCAGTCCGAAATGGAGTTGAATCCCATGCAGTTTCTGCTCCTACAAGCAAGAGTTGTTTTCTGCAAAGAAGAGTCACTATTGCGCTCCCATTGCCATACACAGTGCAAATAGCACTTGCGTCTGTTCCCAGCAAGTACAGTGTATTGGACTGAAGAGAAGCTACTGTTCTGGTCAGTTTCCTAAGCAGAGTTGAACTAGATATGCCACGTGTGTGTAGGAAGCACAGTTCTTTTGTTCTGAGCAAGCTCAATGTTCTGGCCCTATAGGAAACACAGGAGAGTAGAAGAGTGCTGTTTTCTCAAAAGCAGAGTGTGTTTCTTGCAAGGCGAGCTAGCGTTTGTTTCCCAGTCCTAAATGGAGTTGAATCCCATGCAGTTTCTGCTCCTACTAGCAAGAGTTGTTTTCTGCTAAGAAGAGTCACTATTGCGCTCCCATTGCCATACACAGTGCAAATAGCACTTGCGTCTGTTCCCAGCAAGTACAGTGTATTGGACTGAAGAGAAGCTACTGTTCTTGTCAGTTTCCTAAGCAGAGTTGAAGTAGATATGCCCCGTGTTTGTAGGAAGCACAGTTCTTTTGTTCTGAGCAAGCTCACTGTTCTGGCCCTATAGGAAACACAGGAGAGTAGAAGAGTGCTGTTTTCTCAAAAGCAGAGTGTGTTTCTTGCAAGGCGAGCTAGCGTTTGTTTCCCAGTCCTAAACGGAGTTGAATCCCATGCAGTTTCTGGTCCTACGAGCAAGAGTTGTTTTCTGCTAAGAAGAGTCACTATTGCGCTCCCATTGCCATACACAGTGCAAATAGCACTCGCGTCTGTTCCCAGCAAGTACAGTGTATTGGACTGAAGAGAAGCTACTGTTCTGGTCAGTTTCCTAAGCAGAGTTGAACTAGATATGCCCCGTGTGTGTAGGAAGCACAGTTCTTTTGTTCTGAGCAAGCTCACTGTTCTGGCCCTATAGGAAACACAGGAGAGTAGAAGAGTGCTGTTTTCTCAAAAGCAGAGTGTGTTTCTTGCAAGGCGAGCTAGCGTTTGTTTCCCAGTCCTAAACGGAGTTGAATCCCATGCAGTTTCTGCTCCTACTAGCAAGAGTTGTTTTCTGCTAAGAAGAGTCACTATTGCGCTCCCATTGCCATACACAGTGCAAATAGCACTCGCGTCTGTTCCCAGCAAGTACAGTGTATTGGACTGAAGAGAAGCTACTGTTCTTGTCAGTTTCCTAAGCAGAGTTGAACTAGATATGCCCCGTGTGTGTAGGAAGCACAGTTCTTTTGTTCTGAGCAAGCTCACTGTTCTGGCCCTATAGGAAACACAGGAGAGTAGAAGAGTGCTGTTTTCTCAAAAGCAGAGTGTGTTTCTTGCAAGGCGAGCTAGCGTTTGTTTCCCAGTCCTAAACGGAGTTGAATCCCATGCAGTTTCTGGTCCTACAAGCAAGAGTTGTTTTCTGCTAAGAAGAGTCACTATTGCGCTCCCATTGCCATACACAGTGCAAATAGCACTCGCGTCTGTTCCCCGCAAGTACAGTGTATTGGACTGAAGAGAAGCTACTGTTCTGGTCAGTTTCCTAAGCAGAGTTGAACTAGATATGCCCCGTGTGTGTAGGAAGCACAGTTCTTTTGTTCTGAGCAAGCTCACTGTTCTGGCCCTATAGGAAACACAGGAGAGTAGAAGAGTGCTGTTTTCTCAAAAGCAGAGTGTGTTTCTTGCAAGGCGAGCTAGCGTTTGTTTCCCAGTCCTAAACGGAGTTGAATCCCATGCAGTTTCTGGTCCTACGAGCAAGAGTTGTTTTCTGCTAAGAAGAGTCACTATTGCACTCCCATTGCCATACACAGTGCAAATAGCACTCGCGTCTGTTCCCAGCAAGTACAGTGTATTGGACTGAAGAGAAGCTACTGTTCTGGTCAGTTTCCTAAGCAGAGTTGAACTAGATATGCCCCGTGTGTGTAGGAAGCACAGTTCTTTTGTTCTGAGCAAGCTCACTGTTCTGGCCCTATAGGAAACACAGGAGAGTAGAAGAGTGCTGTTTTCTCAAAAGCAGAGTGTGTTTCTTGCAAGGCGAGCTAGCGTTTGTTTCCCAGTCCTAAACGGAGTTGAATCCCATGCAGTTTCTGGTCCTACGAGCAAGAGTTGTTTTCTGCTAAGAAGAGTCACTATTGTGCTCCCATTGCCATACACAGTGCAAATAGCACTCGCGTCTGTTCCCAGCAAGTACAGTGTATTGGACTGAAGAGAAGCTACTGTTCTGGTCAGTTTCCTAAGCAGAGTTGAACTAGATATGCCCCGTGTGTGTAGGAAGCACAGTTCTTTTGTTCTGAGCAAGCTCACTGTTCTGGCCCTATAGGAAACACAGGAGAGTAGAAGAGTGCTGTTTTCTCAAAAGCAGAGTGTGTTTCTTGCAAGGCGAGCTAGCGTTTGTTTCCCAGTCCTAAACGAAGTTGAATCCCATGCAGTTTCTGGTCCTACGAGCAAGAGTTGTTTTCTGCTAAGAAGAGTCACTATTGCGCTCCCATTGCCATACACAGTGCAAATAGCACTCGCGTCTGTTCCCAGCAAGTACAGTGTATTGGACTGAAGAGAAGCTACTGTTCTGGTCAGTTTTCTAAGCAGAGTTGAACTAGATATGCCCCGTGTGTGTAGGAAGCACAGTTCTTTTGTTCTGAGGAAGCTCACTGTTCTGGCCGTATAGGAAACACAGGAGAGTAGAAGAGTGCTGTTTTCTCAAAAGCAGAGTGTGTTTCTTGCAAGGCGAGCTAGCGTTTGTTTCCCAGTCCTAAACGGAGTAGAATGCCATGCAGATTCTGGTCCTACGAGCAAGAGTTGTTTTCTGCTAAGAAGAGTCACTATTGCGCTCCCATTGCCATACACATTGCAAATAGCACTCGCGTCTGTTCCCAGCAAGTACAGTGTATTGGACTGAAGAGAAGCTACTGTTCTTGTCAGTTTCCTAAGCAGAGTTGAACTAGATATGCCCCGTGTGTGTAGGAAGCACAGTTCTTTTGTTCTGAGCAAGCTCACTGTTCTGGCCCTATAGGAAACACAGGAGAGTAGAAGAGTGCTGTTTTCTCAAAAGCAGAGTGTGTTTCTTGCAAGGCGAGCTAGCGTTTGTTTCCCAGTCCTAAACGGAGTTGAATCCCATGCAGTTTCTGGTCCTACGAGCAAGAGTTGTTTTCTGCTAAGAAGAGTCACTATTGCGCTCCCATTGCCATACACAGTGCAAATAGCACTCGCGTCTGTTCCCAGCAAGTACAGTGTATTGGACTGAAGAGAAGCTACTGTTCTTGTCAGTTTCCTAAGCAGAATTGAACTAGATATGCCCCGTGTGTGTAGGAAGCACAGTTCTTTTGTTCTGAGCAAGCTCAATGTTCTGGCCCTATAGGAAACACAGGAGAGTAGAAGAGTGCTGTTTTCTCAAAAGCAGAGTGTGTTTCTTGCAAGGCGAGCTAGCGTTTGTTTCCCAGTCCTAAACGGAGTTGAATCCCATGCAGTTTCTGCTCCTACTAGCAAGAGTTGTTTTCTGCTAAGAAGAGTCACTATTGCGCTCCCATTGCCATACACAGTGCAAATAGCACTCGCGTCTGTTCCCAGCAAGTACAGTGTATTGGACTGAAGAGAAGCTACTGTTCTTGTCAGTTTCCTAAGCAGAGTTGAACTAGATATGCCCCGTGTGTGTAGGAAGCACAGTTCTTTTGTTCTGAGCAAGCTCACTGTTCTGGCCCTATAGGAAACACAGGAGAGTAGAAGAGTGCTGTTTTCTCAAAAGGAGAGTGTGTTTCTTGCAAGGCGAGCTAGCGTTTGTTTCCCAGTCCTAAACAGAGTTGAATCCCATGCAGTTTCTGGTCCTACGAGCAAGAGTTGTTTTCTGCTAAGAAGAGTCACTATTGCGCTCTCATTGCCATACACAGTGCAAATAGCACTCGCATCTGTTCCCAGCAAGTACAGTGTATTGGACTGAAGAGAAGCTACTGTTCTGGTCAGTTTCCTAAGCAGAGTTGAACTAGATATGCCCCGTGTGTGTAGGAAGCACAGTTCTTTTGTTCTGAGCAAGCTCAATGTTCTGGCCCTACAGGAAACACAGGAGAGTAGAAGAGTGCTGTTTTCTCAAAAGCAGAGTGTGTTTCTTGCAAGGCGAGCTAGCGTTTGTTTCCCAGTCCTAAACGGAGTTGAATCCCATGCAGTTTCTGGTCCTACGAGCAAGAGTTGTTTTCTGCTAAGAAGAGTCACTATTGCGCTCCCATTGCCATACACAGTGCAAATAGCACTCGCGTCTGTTCCCCGCAAGTACAGTGTATTGGACTGAAGAGAAGCTACTGTTCTGGTCAGTTTCCTAAGCAGAGTTGAACTAGATATGCCCCGTGTGTGTAGGAAGCACAGTTCTTTTGTTCTGAGCAAGCTCACTGTTCTGGCCCTATAGGAAACACAGGAGAGTAGAAGAGTGCTGTTTTCTCAAAAGCAGAGTGTGTTTCTTGCAAGGCGAGCTTTAGTTTGTTTCCCAGTCCTAAACGGAGTTGAATCCCATGCAGTTTCTGGTCCTACGAGCAAGAGTTGTTTTCTGCTAAGAAGAGTCACTATTGCGCTCCCATTGCCATACACAGTGCAAATAGCACTCGCGTCTGTTCCCAGCAAGTACAGTGTATTGGACTGAAGAGAAGCTACTGTTCTGGTCAGTTTCCTAAGCAGAGTTGAACTAGATATGCCCCGTGTGTGTAGGAAGCACAGTTCTTTTGTTCTGAGCAAGCTCACTGTTCTGGCCCTATAGGAAACACAGGAGAGTAGAAGAGTGCTGTTTTCTCAAAAGCAGAGTGTGTTTCTTGCAAGGCAAGCTAGCGTTTGTTTCCCAGTCCTAAACGGAGTTGAATCCCATGCAGTTTCTGGTCCTACGAGCAAGAGTTGTTTTCTGCTAAGAAGAGTCACTATTGCGCTCCCATTGCCATACACAGTGCAAATAGCACTCGCGTCTGTTCCCAGCAAGTACAGTGTATTGGACTGAAGAGAAGCTACTGTTCTGGTCAGTTTCCTAAGCAGAGTTGAACTAGATATGCCCCGTGTGTGTAGGAAGCACAGTTCTTTTGTTCTGAGCAAGCTCACTGTTCTGGCCCTATAGGAAACACAGGAGAGTAGAAGAGTGCTGTTTTCTCAAAAGCAGAGTGTGTTTCTAGCAAGGCGAGCTAGCGTTTGTTTCCCAGTCCTAAATGGAGTTGAATCCCATGCAGTTTCTGCTCCTACGAGCAAGAGTTGTTTTCTACAAAGAAGAGTCACTATTGCGCTCCCATTGCCATACACAGTGCAAATAGCACTCGCGTATGTTCCCAGCAAGTACAGTGTATTGGACTGAAGAGAAGCTACTGTTCTGGTCAGTTTCCTAAGCAGAGTTGAACTAGATATGCCCCGTGTGTGTAGGAAGCACAGTTCTTTTGTTCTGAGCAAGCTCAATGTTCTGGCCCTACAGGAAACACAGGAGAGTAGAAGAGTGCTGTTTTCTCAAAAGCAGAGTGTGTTTCTTGCAAGGCGAGCTAGCGTTTGTTTCCCAGTCCTAAACGGAGTTGAATCCCATGCAGTTTTTGGTCCTACGAGCAAGAGTTGTTTTCTGCTAAGAAGAGTCACTATTGCGCTCCCATTGCCATACACAGTGCAAATAGCACTCGCGTCTGTTCCCCGCAAGTACAGTGTATTGGACTGAAGAGAAGCTACTGTTCTGGTCAGTTTCCTAAGCAGAGTTGAACTAGATATGCCCCGTGTGTGTAGGAAGCACAGTTCTTTTGTTCTGAGCAAGCTCACTGTTCTGGCCCTATAGGAAACACAGGAGAGTAGAAGAGTGCTGTTTTCTCAAAAGCAGAGTGTGTTTCTTGCAAGGCGAGCTAGAGTTTGTTTCCCAGTCCTAAACGGAGTTGAATCCCATGCAGTTTCTGGTCCTACGAGCAAGAGTTGTTTTCTGCTAAGAAGAGTCACTATTGCGCTCCCTTTGCCATACACAGTGCAAATAGCACTCGCGTCTGTTCCCAGCAAGTACAGTGTATTGGACTGAAGAGAAGCTACTGTTCTGGTCAGTTTCCTAAGCAGAGTTGAACTAGATATGCCCCGTGTGTGTAGGAAGCACAGTTCTTTTCTTCTGAGCAAGCTCACTGTTCTGGCCCTATAGGAAACACAGGAGAGTAGAAGAGTGCTGTTTTCTCAAAAGCAGAGTGTGTTTCTTGCAAGGCGAGCTAGCGTTTGTTTCCCAGTCCTAAATGGAGTTGAATCCCATGCAGTTTCTGCTCCTACAAGCAAGAGTTGTTTTCTGCAAAGAAGAGTCACTATTGCGCTCCCATTGCCATACACAGTGCAAATAGCACTCGCGTCTGTTCCCAGCAAGTACAGTGTATTGGACTGAAGAGAAGCTACTGTTCTTGTCAGTTTCCTAAGCAGAGTTGAACTAGATATGCCCCGTGTGTGTAGGAAGCACAGTTCTTTTGTTCTGAGCAAGCTCACTGTTCTGGCCCTATAGGAAACACAGGAGAGTAGAAGAGTGCTGTTTTCTCAAAAGCAGAGTGTGTTTCTTGCAAGGCGAGCTAGCGTTTGTTTCCCAGTCCTAAATGGAGTTGAATCCCATGCAGTTTCTGCTCCTACGAGCAAGAGTTGTTTTCTGCAAAGAAGAGTCACTATTGCGCTCCCATTGCCATACACAGTGCAAATAGCACTTGCGTCTGTTCCCAGCAAGTACAGTGTATTGGACTGAAGAGAAGCTACTGTTCTGGTCAGTTTCATAAGCAGAGTTGAACTAGATATGCCCCGTGTGTGTAGGAAGCACAGTTCTTTTGTTCTGAGCAAGCTCAATGTTCTGGCCCTATAGGTAACACAGGAGAGTAGAAGAGTGCTGTTTTCTCAAAAGCAGAGTGTGTTTCTTGCAAGGCGAGCTAGCGTTTGTTTCCCAGTCCTAAGTGGAGTTGAATCCCATGCAGTTTCTGCTCCTACTAGCAAGGGTTGTTTTCTGCTAAGAAGAGTCACTATTGCGCTCCCATTGCCATACACAGTGCAAATAGCACTTGCGTCTGTTCCCAGCAAGTACAGTGTATTGGACTGAAGAGAAGCTACTGTTCTTGTCAGTTTCCTAAGCAGAGTTGAAGTAGATATGCCCCGTGTTTGTAGGAAGCACAGTTCTTTTGTTCTGAGCGAGCTCACTGTTCTGGCCCTATAGGAAACACAGGAGAGTAGAAGAGTGCTGTTTTCTCAAAAGCAGAGTGTGTTTCTTGCAAGGCGAGCTAGCGTTTGTTTCCCAGTCCTAAACGGAGTTGAATCCCATGCAGATTCTGGTCCTACGAGCAAGAGTTGTTTTCTGCTAAGAAGAGCCACTATTGTGCTCCCATTGCCATACACAGTGCAAATAGCATTCGCGTCTGTTCCCAGCAAGTACAGTGTATTGGACTGAAGAGAAGCTACTGTTCTTGTCAGTTTCCTAAGCAGAGTTGAACTAGATATGCCCCGTGTGTGTAGGAAGCACAGTTCTTTTGTTCTGAGCAAGCTCACTGTTCTGGCCCTATAGGAAACACAGGAGAGTAGAAGAGTGCTGTTTTCTCAAAAGCAGAGTGTGTTTCTTGCAAGGCGAGCTAGCGTTTGTTTCCCAGTCCTAAACGGAGTAGAATCCCATGCAGTTTCTGGTCCTACGAGCAAGAGTTGTTTTCTGCTAAGAAGAGTCACTATTGCGCTCCCATTGCCATACACAGTGCAAATAGCACTCGCGTCTGTTCCCAGCAAGTACAGTGTATTGGACTGAAGAGAAGCTACTGTTCTTGTCAGTTTCCTAAGCAGAGTTGAACTAGATATGCCCCGTGTGTGTAGGAAGCACAGTTCTTTTGTTCTGAGCAAGCTCACTGTTCTGGCCCTATAGGAAACACAGGAGAGTAGAAGAGTGCTGTTTTCTCAAAAGCAGAGTGTGTTTCTTGCAAGGCGAGCTAGCGTTTGTTTCCCAGTCCTAAACGAAGTTGAATCCCATGCAGTTTCTGGTCCTACGAGCAAGAGTTGTTTTCTGCTAAGAAGAGTCACTATTGCGCTCCCATTGCCATACACAGTGCAAATAGCACTCGCGTCTGTTCCCAGCAAGTACAGTGTATTGGACTGAAGAGAAGCTACTGTTCTGGTCAGTTTTCTAAGCAGAGTTGAACTAGATATGCCCCGTGTGTGTAGGAAGCACAGTTCTTTTGTTCTGAGGAAGCTCACTGTTCTGGCCCTATAGGAAACACAGGAGAGTAGAAGAGTGCTGTTTTCTCAAAAGCAGAGTGTGTTTCTTGCAAGGCGAGCTAGCGTTTGTTTCCCAGTCCTAAATGGAGTTGAATCCCATGCAGTTTCTGGTCCTACGAGCATGAGTTGTTTTCTGCTAAGAAGAGTCACTATTGCGCTCCCATTGCCATACACAGTGCAAATAGCACTCGCGTCTGTTCCCAGCAAGTACAGTGTATTGGACTGAAGAGAAGCTAATGTTCTGGTCAGTTTCCTAAGCAGAGTTGAACTAGATATGCCCCGTGTGTGTAGGAAGCACAGTTCTTTTGTTCTGAGCAAGCTCACTGTTCTGGCCCTATAGGAAACACAGGAGAGTAGAAGAGTGCTGTTTTCTCAAAAGCAGAGTGTGTTTCTTGCAAGGCGAGCTAGCGTTTGTTTCCCAGTCCTAAACGGAGTTGAATCCCATGCAGTTTCTGGTCCTATGAGCAAGAGTTGTTTTCTGCTAAGAAGAGTCACTATTGCGCTCCCATTGCCATACACAGTGCAAATAGCACTCGCGTCTGTTCCCAGCAAGTACAGTGTATTGGACAGAAGAGAAGCTACTGTTCTGGTCAGTTTCCTAAGCAGAGTTGAACTAGATATGCCCCGTGTGTGTAGGAAGCACAGTTCTTTTGTTCTGAGCAAGCTCACTGTTCTGGCCCTATAGGAAACACAGGAGAGTAGAAGAGTGCTGTTTTCTCAAAAGCAGAGTGTGTTTCTTGCAAGGCGAGCTAGCGTTTGTTTCCCAGTCCTAAACGGAGTTGAATCCCATGGAGTTTCTGGTCCTACGACCAAGAGTTGTTTTCTGCTAAGAAGAGTCACTATTGCGCTCCCATTGCAATACACAGTGCAAATAGCACTCGCGTCTGTTCCCAGCAAGTACAGTGTATTGGACTGAAGAGAAGCTACTGTTCTGGTCAGTTTCCTAAGCAGAGTTGAACTAGATATGCCCCGTGTGTGTAGGAAGCACAGTTCTTTTGTTCTGAGCAAGCTCACTGTTCTGGCCCTATAGGAAACACAGGAGAGTAGAAGAGTGCTGTTTTCTCAAAAGCAGAGTGTGTTTCTTGCAAGGCGAGCTAGCGTTTGTTTCCCAGTCCTAAATGGAGTTGAATCCCATGCAGTTTCTGGTCCTACGAGCAAGAGTTGTTTTCTGCTAAGAAGAGTCACTATTGCGCTCCCATTGCCATATACAGTGCAAATAGCACTCGCGTCTGTTCCCAACAAGTACAGTGTATTGGACTGAGGAGAAGCTACTGTTCTTGTCAGTTTCCTAAGCAGAGTTGAACTAGATATGCCCCGTGTGTGTAGGAAGCACAGTTCATTTGTTCTGAGCAAGCTCACTGTTCTGGCCCTATAGGAAACACAGGAGAGTAGAAGAGTGCTGTTTTCTCAAAAGCAGAGTGTGTTTCTTGCAAGGCGAGCTAGCGTTTGTTTCCCATTCCTAAACGGAGTTGAATCCCATGCAGTTTCTGGTCCTACGAGCAAGAGTTGTTTTCTGCTAAGAAGAGTCACTATTGCGCTCCCATTGCCATACACAGTGCAAATAGCACTCGCGTCTGTTCCCAGCAAGTACAGTGTATTGGACTGAAGAGAAGCTACTGTTCTGGTCAGTTTCCTAAGCAGAGTTGAACTAGATATGCCCGGTGTGTGTAGGAAGCACAGTTCATTTGTTCTGAGCAAGCTCACTGTTCTGGCCCTATAGGAAACACAGGAGAGTAGAAGAGTGCTGTTTTCTCAAAAGCAGAGTGTGTTTCTTGCAAGGCGAGATAGCATTTGTTTCCCAGTCCTAAACGGAGTTGAATCCCATGCAGTTTCTGGTCCTACAAGCAAGAGTTGTTTTCTGCTAAGGAGAGTCACTATTGCGCTCCCATTGCCATACACAGTGCAAATAGCACTCGCGTCTTTTCCCAGCAAGTACAGTGTATTGGACTGAAGAGAAGCTACTGTTCTTGTCAGTTTCCTAAGCAGAGTTGAACTAGATATGCCCCGTGTGTGTAGGAAGCACAGTTCTTTTGTTCTGAGCAAGCTCACTGTTCTGGCCCTATAGGAAACACAGGAGAGTAGAAGAGTGCTGTTTTCTCAAAAGCAGAGTGTGTTTCTTGCAAGGCGAGCTAGCGTTTGTTTCCCAGTCCTAAACGGAGTTGAATCCCATGCAGTTTCTGGTCCTACGAGCAAGAGTTGTTTTCTGCTAAGAAGAGTCACTATTGCGCTCCCATTGCCATACACAGTGCAAATAGCACTCGCGTCTGTTCCCAGCAAGTACAGTGTATTGGACTGAAGAGAAGCTACTGTTCTGGTCAGTTTCCTAAGCAGAGTTGAACTAGATATGCCCCGTGTGTGTAGGAAGCACAGTTCTTTTGTTCTGAGCAAGCTCACTGTTCTGGCCCTGTAGGAAACACAGGAGAGCAGAAGAGTGCTGTTTTCTCAAAAGCAGAGTGTGTTTCTTGCAAGGCGAGCTAGCGTTTGTTTCCCAGTCCTAAACGGAGTTGAATCCCATGCAGTTTCTGGTCCTACGAGCAAGAGTTGTTTTCTGCTAAGAAGAGTCACTATTGCGCTCCCATTGCCATACACAGTGCAAATAGCACTCGCGTCTGTTCCCAGCAAGTACAGTGTATTGGACTGAAGAGAAGCTACTGTTCTTGTCAGTTTCCTAAGCAGAGTTGAACTAGATATGCCCCGTGTGTGTAGGAAGCACAGTTCTTTTGTTCTGAGCAAGCTCACTGTTCTGGCCCTATAGGAAACACAGGAGAGTAGAAGAGTGCTGTTTTCTCAAAAGCAGAGTGTGTTTCTTGCAAGGCGAGCTAGCGTTTGTTTCCCAGTCCTAAACGGAGTTGAATCCCATGCAGTTTCTGGTCCTACGAGCAAGAGTTGTTTTCTGCTAAGAAGAGTCACTATTGCGCTCCCATTGCCATACACAGTGCAAATAGCACTCGCGTCTGTTCCCAGCAAGTACAGTGTATTGGACTGAAGAGAAGCTACTGTTCTTGTCAGTTTCCTAAGCAGAGTTGAACTAGATATGCCCCGTGTGTGTAGGAAGCACAGTTCTTTTGTTCTGAGCAAGCTCACTGTTCTGGCCCTATAGGAAACACAGGAGAGTAGAAGAGTGCTGTTTTCTCAAAAGCAGAGTGTGTTTCTTGCAAGGCGAGCTAGCGTTTGTTTCCCAGTCCTAAACGGAGTTGAATCCCATTCAGATTCTGGTCCTACGAGCAAGAGTTGTTTTCTGCTAAGAAGAGCCACTATTGTGCTCCCATTGCCATACACAGTGCAAATAGCACTCGCGTCTGTTCCCAGCAAGTACAGTGTATTGGACTGAAGAGAAGCTAATGTTCTGGTCAGTTTCCTAAGCAGAGTTGAACTAGATATGCCCCGTGTGTGTAGGAAGCACAGTTCTTTTGTTCTGAGCAAGCTCACTGTTCTGGCCCTATAGGAAACACAGGAGAGTAGAAGAGTGCTGTTTTCTCAAAAGCAGAGTGTTTCTTGCAAGGCGAGCTAGCGTTTGTTTCCCAGTCCTAAACGGAGTAGAATCCCATGCAGTTTCTGGTCCTACGAGCAAGAGTTGTTTTCTGCTAAGAAGAGTCACTATTGCGCTCCCATAGCCATACACAGTGCAAATAGCACTCGCGTCTGTTCCCAGCAAGTACAGTGTATTAGACTGAAGAGAAGCTACTGTTCTGGTCAGTTTCCTAAGCAGAGTTGAACTAGATATGCCCCGTGTGTGTAGGAAGCACAGTTCTTTTGTTCTGAGCAAGCTCACTGTTCTGGCCCTACAGGAAACACAGGAGAGTAGAAGAGTGCTGTTTTCTCAAAAGCAGAGTGTGTTTCTTGCAAGACGAGCTAGCGTTTGTTTCCCAGTCCTAAACGGAGTTGAATCCCATGGAGTTTTTGGTCCTACGACCAAGAGTTGTTTTCTGCTAAGAAGAGTCACTATTGAGCTCCCATTGCCATACACAGTGCAAATAGCACTCGCGTCTGTTCCCAGCAAGTACAGTGTATTGGACTGAAGAGAAGCTACTGTTCTGGTCAGTTTCCTAAGCAGAGTTGAACTAGATATGCCCCGTGTGTGTAGGAAGCACAGTTCTTTTGTTCTGAGCAAGCTCACTCTTCTGGCCCTATAGGAAACCCAGGAGAGTAGAAGAGTGCTGTTTTCTCAAAAGCAGAGTGTGTTTCTTGCAAGGCGAGCTAGCGTTTGTTTCCCAGTCCTAAACGGAGTTGAATCCCATGCAGTTTCTGGTCCTACGAGCAAGAGTTGTTTTCTGCTAAGAAGAGTCACTATTGCGCTCCCATTGCCATATACAGTGCAAATAGCACTCGCGTCTGTTCCCAACAAGTACAGTGTATTGGACTGAAGAGAAGCTACTGTTCTGGTCAGTTTCCTAAGCAGAGTTGAACTAGATATGCCCCGTGTGTGTAGGAAGCACAGTTCTTTTGTTCTGAGCAAGCTCACTGTTCTGGCCCTATAGGAAACACAGGAGAGTAGAAGAGTGCTGTTTTCTCAAAAGCAGAGTGTGTTTCTTGCAAGGCGAGCTAGCGTTTGTTTCCCATTCCTAAACGGAGTTGAATCCCATGCAGTTTCTGGTCCTACGAGCAAGAGTTGTTTTCTGCTAAGAAGAGTCACTATTGCGCTCCCATTGCCATACACAGTGCAAATAGCACTCGCGTCTGTTCCCAGCAAGTACAGTGTATTGGACTGAAGAGAAGCTACTGTTCTGGTCAGTTTCCTAAGCAGAGTTGAACTAGATATGCCCCGTGTGTGTAGGAAGCACAGTTCATTTGTTCTGAGCAAGCTCACTGTTCTGGCCCTATAGGAAACACAGGAGAGTAGAAGAGTGCTGTTTTCTCAAAAGCAGAGTGTGTTTCTTGCAAGGCGAGCTAGCGTTTGTTTCCCAGTCCTAAACGGAGTAGAATCCCATGCAGTTTCTGGTCCTAGGAGCAAGAGTTGTTTTCTGCTAAGAAGAGCCACTATTGCGCTCCCATTGCCATACACAGTGCAAATAGCACTCGCGTCTGTTCCCAGCAAGTACAGTGTATTGGACTGAAGAGAAGCTACTGTTCTTGTCAGTTTCCTAAGCAGAGTTGAACTAGATATGCCCCGTGTGTGTAGGAAGCACAGTTCTTTTGTTCTGAGCAAGCTCACTGTTCTGGCCCTATAGGAAACACAGGAGAGTAGAAGAGTGCTGTTTTCTCAAAAGCAGAGTGTGTTTCTTGCAAGGCGAGCTAGCGTTTGTTTCCCAGTCCTAAACGGAGTTGAACCCCATGCAGTTTCTGGTCCTACGAGCAAGAGTTGTTTTCTGCTAAGAAGAGTCACTATTGCGCTCCCATTGCCATACACAGTGCAAATAGCACTCGCGTCTGTTCCCAGCAAGTACAGTGTATTGGACTGAAGAGAAGCTACTGTTCTTGTCAGTTTCCTAAGCAGAGTTGAACTAGATATGCCCCGTGTGTGTAGGAAGCACAGTTCTTTTGTTCTGAGCAAGCTCACTGTTCTGGCCCTGTAGGAAACACAGGAGAGCAGAAGAGTGCTGTTTTCTCAAAAGCAGAGTGTGTTTCTTGCAAGGCGAGCTAGCGTTTGTTTCCCAGTCCTAAACGGAGTTGAATCCCATGCAGTTTCTGGTCCTACGAGCAAGAGTTGTTTTCTGCTAAGAAGAGTCACTATTGCGCTCCCATTGCCATACACAGTGCAAATAGCACTCGCGTCTGTTCCCAGCAAGTACAGTGTATTGGACTGAAGAGAAGCTACTGTTCTTGTCAGTTTCCTAAGCAGAGTTGAACTAGATATGCCCCGTGTGTGTAGGAAGCACAGTTCTTTTGTTCTGAGCAAGCTCACTGTTCTGGCCCTGTAGGAAACACAGGAGAGCAGAAGAGTGCTGTTTTCTCAAAAGCAGAGTGTGTTTCTTGCAAAGCGAGGTAGCATTTGTTTCCCAGTCCTAAACGGAGTTGAATCCCATGCAGTTTCTGGTCCTACGAGCAAGAGTTGTTTTCTGCTAAGAAGAGTCACTATTGCGCTCCCATTGCCATACACAGTGCAAATAGCACTCGCGTCTGTTCCCAGCAAGTACAGTGTATTGGACTGAAGAGAAGCTACTGTTCTTGTCAGTTTCCTAAGCAGAGTTGAACTAGATATGCCCCGTGTGTGTAGGAAGCACAGTTCTTTTGTTCTGAGCAAGCTCACTGTTCTGGCCCTATAGGAAACACAGGAGAGTAGAAGAGTGCTGTTTTCTCAAAAGCAGAGTGTGTTTCTTGCAAGGCGAGCTAGCGTTTGTTTCCCAGTCCTAAACGGAGTTGAATCCCATGGAGTTTCTGGTCCTACGAGCAAGAGTTGTTTTCTGCTAAGAAGAGTCACTATTGCGCTCCCATTGCCATACACAGTGCAAATAGCACTCGCGTCTGTTCCCAGCAAGTACAGTGTATTGGACTGAAGAGAAGCTACTGTTCTTGTCAGTTTCCTAAGCAGAGTTGAACTAGATATGCCCCGTGTGTGTAGGAAGCACAGTTCTTTTGTTCTGAGCAAGCTCACTGTTCTGGCCCTATAGGAAACACAGGAGAGTAGAAGAGTGCTGTTTTCTCAAAAGCAGAGTGTGTTTCTTGCAAGGCGAGCTAGCGTTTGTTTCCCAGTCCTAAACGGAGTAGAACCCCATGCAGTTTCTGGTCCTAGGAGCAAGAGTTGTTTTCTGCTAAGAAGAGTCACTATTGCGCTCCCATTGCCATACACAGTGCAAATAGCACTCGCGTCTGTTCCCAGCAAGTACAGTGTATTGGACTGAAGAGAAGCTACTGTTCTGGTCAGTTTCCTAAGCAGAGTTGAACTAGATATGCCCCGTGTGTGTAGGAAGCACAGTTCTTTTGTTCTGAGCAAGCTCACTGTTCTGGCCCTGTAGGAAACACAGGAGAGCAGAAGAGTGCTGTTTTCTCAAAAGCAGAGTGTGTTTCTTGCAAGGCGAGCTAGCGTTTGTTTCCCAGTCCTAAACGGAGTTGAATCCCATGCAGTTTCTGGTCCTACGAGCAAGAGTTGTTTTCTGCTAAGAAGAGTCACTATTGCGCTCCCATTGCCATACACAGTGCAAATAGCACTCGCGTCTGTTCCCAGCAAGTACAGTGTATTGGACTGAAGAGAAGCTACTGTTCTTGTCAGTTTCCTAAGCAGAGTTGAATTAGATATGCCCCGTGTGTGTAGGAAGCACAGTTCTTTTGTTCTGAGCAAGCTCACTGTTCTGGCCCTATAGGAAACACAGGAGAGTAGAAGAGTGCTGTTTTCTCAAAAGCAGAGTGTGTTTCTTGCAAGGCGAGCTAGCGTTTGTTTCCCAGTCCTAAACGGAGTTGAATCCCATGCAGTTTCTGGTCCTACGAGCAAGAGTTGTTTTCTGCTAAGAAGAGTCACTATTGCGCTCCCATTGCCATACACAGTGCAAATAGCACTCGCGTCTGTTCCCAGCAAGTACAGTGTATTGGACTGAAGAGAAGCTACTGTTCTTGTCAGTTTCCTAAGCAGAGTTGAACTAGATATGCCCCGTGTGTGTAGGAAGCACAGTTCTTTTGTTCTGAGCAAGCTCACTGTTCTGGCCCTATAGGAAACACAGGAGAGTAGAAGAGTGCTGTTTTCCCAAAAGCAGAGTGTGTTTCTTGCAAAGCGAGCTAGCGTTTGTTTCCCAGTCCTAAACGGAGTTGAATCCCATGCAGATTCTGGTCCTACGAGCAAGAGTTGTTTTCTGCTAAGAAGAGTCACTATTGCGCTCCCATTGCCATACACAGTGCAAATAGCACTCGCGTTTGTTCCCAGCAAGTACAGTGTATTGGACTGAAGAGAAGCTACTGTTCTTGTCAGTTTCCTAAGCAGAGTTGAACTAGATATGCCCCGTGTGTGTAGGAAGCACAGTTCTTTTGTTCTGAGCAAGCTCACTGTTCTGGCCCTACAGGAAACACAGGAGAGTAGAAGAGTGCTGTTTTCTCAAAAGCAGACTGTGTTTCTTGCAAGGCGAGATAGCGTTTGTTTCCCAGTCCTAAACGGAGTAGAATCCCATGCAGTTTCTGGTCCTATGAGCAAGAGTTGTTTTCTGCTAAGAAGAGTCACTATTGCGCTCCCATTGCCATACACAGTGCAAATAGCACTCGCGTCTGTTCCCAGCAAGTACAGTGTATTGGACTGAAGAGAAGCTACTGTTCTGGTCAGTTTCCTAAGCAGAGTTGAACTAGATATGCCCCGTGTGTGTAGGAAGCACAGTTCTTTTGTTCTGAGCAAGCTCACTGTTCTGGCCCTATAGGAAACACAGGAGAGTAGAAGAGTGCTGTTTTCTCAAAAGCACAGTGTGTTTCTTGCAAGGCGAGCTAGCGTTTGTTTCCCAGTCCTAAACGGAGTTGAATCCCATGCAGTTTCTGGTCCTACGAGCAAGAGTTGTTTTCTGCTAAGAAGAGTCACTATTGCGCTCCCATTGCCATACACAGTGCAAATAGCACTCGCGTCTGTTCCCAGCAAGTACAGTGTATTGGACTGAAGAGAAGCTACTGTTCTTGTCAGTTTCCTAAGCAGAGTTGAACTAGATATGCCCCGTGTGTGTAGGAAGCACAGTTCTTTTGTTCTGAGCAAGCTCACTGTTCTGGCCCTGTAGGAAACACAGGAGAGCAGAAGAGTGCTGTTTTCTCAAAAGCAGAGTGTGTTTCTTGCAAGGCGAGCTAGCGTTTGTTTCCCAGTCCTAAACGGAGTTGAATCCCATGCAGTTTCTGGTCCTACGAGCAAGAGTTGTTTTCTGCTAAGAAGAGTCACTATTGTGCTCCCATTGCCATACACAGTGCAAATAGCACTCGCGTCTGTTCCCAGCAAGTACAGTGTATTGGACTGAAGAGAAGCTACTGTTCTTGTCAGTTTCCTAAGCAGAGTTGAACTAGATATGCCCCGTGTGTGTAGGAAGCACAGTTCTTTTGTTCTGAGCAAGCTCACTGTTCTGGCCCTGTAGGAAACACAGGAGAGCAGAAGAGTGCTGTTTTCTCAAAAGCAGAGTGTGTTTCTTGCAAGGCGAGCTAGCGTTTGTTTCCCAGTCCTAAACGGAGTAGAATCCCATGCAGTTTCTGGTCCTACGAGCAAGAGTTGTTTTCTGCTAAGAAGAGTCACTATTGTGCTCCCATTGCCATACACAGTGCAAATAGCACTCGCGTCTGTTCCCAGCAAGTACAGTGTATTGGACTGAAGAGAAGCTACTGTTCTTGTCAGTTTCCTAAGCAGAGTTGAACTAGATATGCCCTGTGTGTGTAGGAAGCACAGTTCTTTTGTTCTGAGCAAGCTCACTGTTCTGGCCCTATAGGAAACACAGGAGAGTAGAAGAGTGCTGTTTTCTCAAAAGCAGAGTGTGTTTCTTGCAAGGCGAGCTCGCGTTTGTTTCCCAGTCCTAAACGGAGTTGAATCCCATGCAGTTTCTGGTCCTACGAGCAAGAGTTGTTTTCTGCTAAGAAGAGTCACTATTGTGCTCCCATTGCCATACACAGTGCAAATAGCACTCGCGTCTGTTCCCAGCAAGTACAGTGTATTGGACTGAAGAGAAGCTACTGTTCTGGTCAGTTTCCTAAGCAGAGTTGAACTAGATATGCCCCGTGTGTGTAGGAAGCACAGTTCTTTTGTTCTGAGCAAGCTCACTGTTCTGGCCCTATAGGAAACACAGGAGAGTAGAAGAGTGCTGTTTTCTCAAAAGCAGAGTGTGTTTCTTGCAAGGCGAGCTAGCGTTTGTTTCCCAGTCCTAAACGGAGTTGAATCCCATGCAGATTCTGGTCCTACGAGCAAGAGTTGTTTTCTGCTAAGAAGAGCCACTATTGTGCTCCCATTGCCATACACAGTGCAAATAGCACTCGCGTCTGTTCCCAGCAAGTACAGTGTATTGGACTGAAGAGAAGCTACTGTTCTGGTCAGTTTCCTAAGCAGAGTTGAACTAGATATGCCCCGTGTGTGTAGGAAGCACAGTTCTTTTGTTCTGAGCAAGCTCACTGTTCTGGCCCTATAGGAAACACAGGAGAGCAGAAGAGTGCTGTTTTCTCAAAAGCAGAGTGTGTTTCTTGCAAGGCGAGCTAGCGTTTGTTTCCCAGTCCTAAACGGAGTTGAATCCCATGCAGTTTCTGGTCCTACGAGCAAGAGTTGTTTTCTGCTAAGAAGAGTCACTATTGCGCTCCCATTGCCATACACAGTGCAAATAGCACTCGCATCTGTTCCCAGCAAGTACAGTGTATTGGACTGAAGAGAAGCTACTGTTCTTGTCAGTTTCCTAAGCAGAGTTGAACTAGATATGCCCCGTGTGTGTAGGAAGCACAGTTCTTTTGTTCTGAGCAAGCTCACTGTTCTGGCCCTGTAGGAAACACAGGAGAGCAGAAGAGTGCTGTTTTCTCAAAAGCAGAGTGTGTTTCTTGCAAGGCGAGCTAGCGTTTGTTTCCCAGTCCTAAACGGAGTTGAATCCCATGCAGTTTCTGGTCCTACGAGCAAGAGTTGTTTTCTGCTAAGAAGAGTCACTATTGCGCTCCCATTGCCATACACAGTGCAAATAGCACTCGCGTCTGTTCCCAGCAAGTACAGTGTATTGGACTGAAGAGAAGCTACTGTTCTGGTCAGTTTCCTAAGCAGAGTTGAACTAGATATGCCCCGTGTGTGTAGGAAGCACAGTTCTTTTGTTCTGAGCAAGCTCACTGTTCTGGCCCTATAGGAAACACAGGAGAGTAGAAGAGTGCTGTTTTCTCAAAAGCAGAGTGTTTCTTGCAAGGCGAGCTAGCGTTTGTTTCCCAGTCCTAAACGGAGTAGAATCCCATGCAGTTTCTGGTCCTATGAGCAAGAGTTGTTTTCTGCTAAGAAGAGTCACTATTGCGCTCCCATTGCCATACACAGTGCAAATAGCACTCGCGTCTGTTCTCAGCAAGTACAGTGTATTAGACTGAAGAGAAGCTACTGTTCTGGTCAGTTTCCTAAGCAGAGTTGAACTAGATATGCCCCGTGTGTGTAGGAAGCACAGTTCTTTTGTTCTGAGCAAGCTCACTGTTCTGGCCCTATAGGAAACACAGGAGAGTAGAAGAGTGCTGTTTTCTCAAAAGCAGAGTGTGTTTCTTGCAAGGCGAGCTAGCGTTTGTTTCCCAGTCCTAAACGGAGTTGAATCCCATGGAGTTTCTGGTCCTACGACCAAGAGTTGTTTTCTGCTAAGAAGGGTCACTATTGCGCACCCATTGCAATACACAGTGCAAATAGCACTGGCGTCTGTTCCCAGCAAGTACAGTGTATTGGACTGAAGAGAAGCTACTGTTCTGGTCAGTTTCCTAAGCAGAGTTGAACTAGATATGCCCCGTGTGTGTAGGAAGCACAGTTCTTTTGTTCTGAGCAAGCTCACTGTTCTGGCCCTATAGGAAACACAGGAGAGTAGAAGAGTGCTGTTTTCTCAAAAGCAGAGTGTGTTTCTTGCAAGGCGAGCTAGCGTTTGTTTCCCAGTCCTAAATGGAGTTGAATCCCATGCAGTTTCTGGTCCTACGAGCAAGAGTTGTTTTCTGCTAAGAAGAGTCACTATTGCGCTCCCATTGCCATATACAGTGCAAATAGCACTCGCGTCTGTTCCCAACAAGTACAGTGTATTGGACTGAAGAGAAGCTACTGTTCTTGTCAGTTTTCTAAGCAGAGTTGAACTAGATATGCCCCGTGTGTGTAGGAAGCACAGTTCTTTTGTTCTGAGCAAGCTCAATGTTCTGGCCCTATAGGAAACACAGGAGAGTAGAAGAGTGCTGTTTTCTCAAAAGCAGAGTGTGTTTCTTGCAAGGCGAGCTAGCGTTTGTTTCCCATTCCTAAACGGAGTTGAATCCCATGCAGTTTCTGGTCCTATGAGCAAGAGTTGTTTTCTGCTAAGAAGAGTCACTATTGCGCTCCCATTGCCATACACAGTGCAAATAGCACTCGCGTCTGTTCCCAGCAAGTACAGTGTATTGGACTGAAGAGAAGCTACTGTTCTGGTCAGTTTCCTAAGCAGAGTTGAACTAGATATGCCCCGTGTGTGTAGGAAGCACAGTTCATTTGTTCTGAGCAAGCTCACTGTTTTGGCCCTATAGGAAACACAGGAGAGTAGAAGAGTGCTGTTTTCTCAAAAGCAGAGTGTGTTTCTTGCAAGGCGAGCTAGCGTTTGTTTCCCAGTCCTAAACGGAGTTGAATCCCATGCAGTTTCTGGTCCTACAAGCAAGAGTTGTTTTCTGCTAAGGAGAGTCACTATTGCGCTCCCATTGCCATACACAGTGCAAATAGCACTCGCGTCTGTTCCCAGCAAGTACAGTGTATTGGACTGAAGAGAAGCTACTGTTCTTGTCAGTTTCCTAAGCAGAGTTGAACTAGATATGCCCCGTGTGTGTAGGAAGCACAGTTCTTTTGTTCTGAGCAAGCTCACTGTTCTGGCCCTATAGGAAACACAGGAGAGTAGAAGAGTGCTGTTTTCTCAAAAGCAGAGTGTGTTTCTTGCAAGGCGAGCTAGCGTTTGTTTCCCAGTCCTAAACGGAGTTGAATCCCATGCAGTTTCTGGTCCTACGAGCAAGAGTTGTTTTCTGCTAAGAAGAGCCACTATTGTGCTCCCATTGCCATACACAGTGCAAATAGCACTCGCGTCTGTTCCCAGCAAGTACAGTGTATTGGACTGAAGAGAAGCTACTGTTCTGGTCAGTTTCCTAAGCAGAGTTGAACTAGATATGCCCCGTGTGTGTAGGAAGCACAGTTCTTTTGTTCTGAGCAAGCTCACTGTTCTGGCCCTATAGGAAACACAGGAGAGTAGAAGAGTGCTGTTTTCTCAAAAGCAGAGTGTGTTTCTTGCAAGGCGAGCTAGCGTTTGTTTCCCAGTCCTAAACGGAGTAGAATCCCATGCAGTTTCTGGTCCTACGAGCAAGAGTTGTTTTCTCCTAAGAAGAGTCACTATTGCGCTCCCATTGCCATACACAGTGCAAATAGCACTCGCGTGTGTTCCCAGCAAGTACAGTGTATTGGACTGAAGAGAAGCTACTGTTCTTGTCAGTTTCCTAAGCAGAGTTGAACTAGATATGCCCCGTGTGTGTAGGAAGCACAGTTCTTTTGTTCTGAGCAAGCTCACTGTTCTGGCCCTATAGGAAACACAGGAGAGTAGAAGAGTGCTGTTTTCTCAAAAGCAGAGTGTGTTTCTTGCAAGGCGAGCTAGCGTTTGTTTCCCAGTCCTAAACGGAGTTGAATCCCATGCAGATTCTGGTCCTACGAGCAAGAGTTGTTTTCTGCTAAGAAGAGCCACTATTGTGCTCCCATTGCCATACACAGTGCAAATAGCACTCGCGTCTGTTCCCAGCAAGTACAGTGTATTGGACTGAAGAGAAGCTACTGTTCTGGTCAGTTTCCTAAGCAGAGTTGAACTAGATATGCCCCGTGTGTGTAGGAAGCACAGTTCTTTTGTTCTGAGCAAGCTCACTGTTCTGGCCCTATAGGAAACACAGGAGAGTAGAAGAGTGCTGTTTTCGCAAAAGCAGAGTGTGTTTCTTGCAAGGCGAGCTAGCGTTTGTTTCCCAGTCCTAAACGGAGTTGAATCCCATGCAGTTTCTGGTCCTACAAGCAAGAGTTGTTTTCTGCTAAGAAGAGTCACTATTGCGCTCCCATTGCCATACACAGTGCAAATAGCACTCGCGTCTGTTCCCAGCAAGTACAGTGTATTGGACTGAAGAGAAGCTACTGTTCTGGTCAGTTTCCTAAGCAGAGTTGAACTAGATATGCCCCGTGTGTGTAGGAAGCACAGTTCTTTTGTTCTGAGCAAGCTCACTGTTCTGGCCCTATAGGAAACACAGGAGAGTAGAAGAGTGCTGTTTTCTCAAAAGCAGAGTGTGTTTCTTGCAAGGCGAGCTAGCGTTTGTTTCCCAGTCCTAAATGGAGTTGAATCCCATGCAGTTTCTGCTCCTACGAGCAAGAGTTGTTTTCTGCAAAGAAGAGTCACTATTGCGCTCCCATTGCCATACACAGTGCAAATAGCACTTGCGTCTGTTCCCAGCAAGTACAGTGTATTGGACTGAAGAGAAGCTACTGTTCTTGTCAGTTTCCTAAGCTGAGTTGAACTAGATATGCCCCGTGTGTGTAGGAAGCACAGTTCTTTTGTTCTGAGCAAGCTCACTGTTCTGGCCCTATAGGAAACACAGGAGAGTAGAAGAGTGCTGTTTTCTCAAAAGCAGAGTGTGTTTCTTGCAAGGCGAGCTAGCGTTTGTTTCCCAGTCCTAAATGGAGTTGAATCCCATGCAGTTTCTGCTCCTACGAGCAAGAGTTGTTTTCTGCAAAGAAGAGTCACTATTGCGCTCCCATTGCCATACACAGTGCAAATAGCACTTGCGTCTGTTCCCAGCAAGTACAGTGTATTGGACTGAAGAGAAGCTACTGTTCTGGTCAGTTTCCTAAGCAGAGTTGAACTAGATATGCCCTGTGTGTGTAGGAAGCACAGTTCTTTTGTTCTGAGCAAGCTCAATGTTCTGGCCCTATAGGAAACACAGGAGAGTAGAAGAGTGCTGTTTTCTCAAAAGCAGAGTGTGTTTCTTGCAAGGCGAGCTAGCGTTTGTTTCCCAGTCCTAAATGGAGTTGAATCCCATGCAGTTTCTGCTCCTACGAGCAAGAGTTGTTTTCTGCTAAGAAGAGTCACTATTGCGCTCCCATTGCCATACACAGTGCAAATAGCACTTGCGTCTGTTCCCAGCAAGTACAGTGTATTGGACTGAAGAGAAGCTACTGTTCTTGTCAGTTTCCTAAGCAGAGTTGAAGTAGATATGCCCCGTGTTTGTAGGAAGCACAGTTCTTTTGTTCTGAGCAAGCTCACTGTTCTGGCCCTATAGGAAACACAGGAGAGTAGAAGAGTGCTGTTTTCTCAAAAGCAGAGTGTGTTTCTTGCAAGGCGAGCTAGCGTTTGTTTCCCAGTCCTAAACGGAGTTGAATCCCATGCAGTTTCTGGTCCTACGAGCAAGAGTTGTTTTCTGCTAAGAAGAGTCACTATTGCGCTCCCATTGCCATACACAGTGCAAATAGCACTCGCGTCTGTTCCCAGCAAGTACAGTGTATTGGACTGAAGAGAAGCTACTGTTCTTGTCAGTTTCCTAAGCAGAGTTGAACTAGATATGCCCCGTGTGTGTAGGAAGCACAGTTCTTTTGTTCTGAGCAAGCTCACTGTTCTGGCCCTATAGGAAACACAGGAGAGTAGAAGAGTGCTGTTTTCTCAAAAGCAGAGTGTGTTTCTTGCAAGGCGAGCTAGCGTTTGTTTCCCAGTCCTAAACGGAGTTGAATCCCATGCAGATTCTGGTCCTACGAGCAAGAGTTGTTTTCTGCTAAGAAGAGCCACTATTGTGCTCCCATTGCCATACACAGTGCAAATAGCACTCGCGTCTGTTCCCAGCAAGTACAGTGTATTGGACTGAAGAGAAGCTACTGTTCTTGTCAGTTTCCTAAGCAGAGTTGAAGTAGATATGCCCCGTGTGTGTAGGAAGCACAGTTCTTTTGTTCTGAGCAAGCTCACTGTTCTGGCCCTATAGGAAACACAGGAGAGTAGAAGAGTGCTGTTTTCTCAAAAGCAGAGTGTGTTTCTTGCAAGGCGAGCTAGCGTTTGTTTCCCAGTCCTAAACGGAGTAGAATCCCATGCAGTTTCTGGTCCTACGAGCAAGAGTTGTTTTCTGCTAAGAAGAGTCACTATTGCGCTCCCATTGCCATACACAGTGCAAATAGCACTCGCGTCTGTTCCCAGCAAGTACAGTGTATTGGACTGAAGAGAAGCTACTGTTCTGGTCAGTTTTCTAAGCAGAGTTGAACTAGATATGCCCCGTGTGTGTAGGAAGCACAGTTCTTTTGTTCTGAGGAAGCTCACTGTTCTGGCCCTATAGGAAACACAGGAGAGTAGAAGAGTTCTGTTTTCTCAAAAGCAGAGTGTGTTTCTTGCAAGGCGAGCTAGCGTTTGTTTCCCAGTCCTAAACGGAGTTGAATCCCATGCAGTTTCTGGTCCTACAGCAAGAGTTGTTTTCTGCTAAGAAGAGTCACTATTGCGCTCCCATTGCCATACACAGTGCAAATAGCACTCGCGTCTGTTCCCAGCAAGTACAGTGTATTGGACTGAAGAGAAGCTACTGTTCTGGTCAGTTTCCTAAGCAGAGTTGAACTAGATATGCCCCGTGTGTGTAGGAAGCACAGTTCTTTTGTTCTGAGCAAGCTCACTGTTCTGGCCCTATAGGAAACACAGGAGAGTAGAAGAGTGCTGTTTTCTCAAAAGCAGAGTGTGTTTCTTGCAAGGCGAGCTAGCGTTTGTTTCCCAGTCCTAAACGGAGTTGAATCCCATGCAGTTTCTGGTCCTACGAGCAAGAGTTGTTTTCTGCTAAGAAGAGTCACTATTGCGCTCCCATTGCCATACACAGTGCAAATAGCACTCGCGTCTGTTCCCAGCAAGTACAGTGTATTGGACTGAAGAGAAGCTACTGTTCTGGTCAGTTTCCTAAGCAGAGTTGAACTAGATATGCCCCGTGTGTGTAGGAAGCACAGTTCTTTTGTTCTGAGCAAGCTCAATGTTCTGGCCCTATAGGAAACACAGGAGAGTAGAAGAGTGCTGTTTTCTCAAAAGCAGAGTGTGTTTCTTGCAAGGCGAGCTAGCGTTTGTTTCCCAGTCCTAAACGGAGTTGAATCCCATGCAGTTTCTGCTCCTACTAGCAAGAGTTGTTTTCTACTAAGAAGAGTCACTATTGCGCTCCCATTGCCATACACAGTGCAAATAGCACTCGCGTCTGTTCCCAGCAAGTACAGTGTATTGGACTGAAGAGAAGCTACTGTTCTGGTCAGTTTCATAAGCAGAGTTGAACTAGATATGCCCCGTGTGTGTAGGAAGCACAGTTCTTTTGTTCTGAGCAAGCTCAATGTTCTGGCCCTATAGGAAACACAGGAGAGTAGAAGAGTGCTGTTTTCTCAAAAGCAGAGTGTGTTTCTTGCAAGGCGAGCTAGCGTTTGTTTCCCAGTCCTAAACGGAGTTGAATCCCATGCAGATTCTCGTCCTACGAGCAAGAGTTGTTTTCTGCTAAGAAGAGTCACTATTGCACTCCCATTGCCATACACAGTGCAAATAGCACTCGCGTCTGTTCCCACCAAGTACAGTGTATTGGACTGAAGAGAAGCTACTGTTCTTGTCAGTTTCCTAAGCAGAGTTGAACTAGATATGCCCCGTGTGTGTAGGAAGCACAGTTCTTTTGTTCTGAGCAAGCTCACTGTTCTGGCCCTATAGGAAACACAGGAGAGTAGAAGAGTGCTGTTTTCTCAAAAGGAGAGTGTGTTTCTTGCAAGGCGAGCTAGCGTTTGTTTCCCAGTCCTAAACGGAGTTGAATCCCATGCAGATTCTGGTCCTACGAGCAAGAGTTGTTTTCTGCTAAGAAGAGTCACTATTGCGCTCCCATTGCCATACACAGTGCAAATAGCACTCGCGTCTGTTCCCAGCAAGTACAGTGTATTGGACTGAAGAGAAGCTACTGTTCTTGTCAGTTTCCTAAGCAGAGTTGAACTAGATATGCCCTGTGTGTGTAGGAAGCACGTTTCTTTTGTTCTGAGCAAGCTCACTGTTCTGGCCCTATAGGAAACACAGGAGAGTAGAAGAGTGCTGTTTTCTCAAAAGCAGAGTGTGTTTCTTGCAAGGCGAGCTAGCGTTTGTTTCCCAGTCCTAAACGGAGTTGAATCCCATGCAGATTCTGGTCCTACGAGCAAGAGTTGTTTTCTGCTAAGAAGAGCCACTATTGTGCTCCCATTGCCATACACAGTGCAAATAGCACTCGCGTCTGTTCCCAACAAGTACAGTGTATTGGACTGAAGAGAAGCTACTGTTCTTGTCAGTTTCCTAAGCAGAGTTGAACTAGATATGCCCCGTGTGTGTAGGAAGCACAGTTCTTTTGTTCTGAGCAAGCTCACTGTTCTGGCCCTATAGGAAACACAGGAGAGTAGAAGAGTGCTGTTTTCTCAAAAGCAGAGTGTGTTTCTTGCAAGGCGAGCTAGCGTTTGTTTCCCAGTCCTAAACGGAGTAGAATCCCATGCAGTTTCTGGTCCTACGAGCAAGAGTTGTTTTCTGCTAAGAAGAGTCACTATTGCGCTCCCATTGCCATACACAGTGCAAATAGCACTCGCGTCTGTTCCCAGCAAGTACAGTGTATTGGACTGAAGAGAAGCTACTGTTCTGGTCAGTTTCCTAAGCAGAGTTGAACTAGATATGCCCCGTGTGTGTAGGAAGCACAGTTCTTTTGTTCTGAGCAAGCTCACTGTTCTGGCCCTATAGGAAACACAGGAGAGTAGAAGAGTGCTGTTTTCTCAAAAGCAGAGTGTGTTTCTTGCAAGGCGAGCTAGCGTTTGTTTCCCAGTCCTAAACGGAGTTGAATCCCATGCAGTTTCTGGTCCTACGAGCAAGAGTTGTTTTCTGCTAAGAAGAGTCACTATTGCGCTCCCATTGCCATACACAGTGCAAATAGCACTCGCGTCTGTTCCCAGCAAGTACAGTGTATTGGACTGAAGAGAAGCTACTGTTCTGGTCAGTTTCCTAAGCAGAGTTGAACTAGATATGCCCCGTGTGTGTAGGAATCACAGTTCTTTTGTTCTGAGCAAGCTCACTGTTCTGGCCCTATAGGAAACACAGGAGAGTAGAAGAGTGCTGTTTTCGCAAAAGCAGAGTGTGTTTCTTGCAAGGCGAGCTAGCGTTTGTTTCCCAGTCCTAAACGGAGTTGAATCCCATGCAGTTTCTGGTCCTACGAGCAAGAGTTGTTTTCTGCTAAGAAGAGTCACTATTGCGCTCCCATTGCCATACACAGTGCAAATAGCACTCGCGTCTGTTCCCAGCAAGTACAGTGTATTGGACTGAAGAGAAGCTACTGTTCTTGTCAGTTTCCTAAGCAGAGTTGAACTAGATATGCCCCGTGTGTGTAGGAAGCACAGTTCTTTTGTTCTGAGCAAGCTCACTGTTCTGGCCCTATAGGAAACACAGGAGAGTAGAAGAGTGCTGTTTTCTCAAAAGCAGAGTGTGTTTCTTGCAAGGCGAGCTAGCGTTTGTTTCCCAGTCCTAAATGGAGTTGAATCCCATGCAGTTTCTGCTCCTACGAGCAAGAGTTGTTTTCTGCAAAGAAGAGTCACTATTGCGCTCCCATTGCCATACACAGTGCAAATAGCACTTGCGTCTGTTCCCAGCAAGTACAGTGTATTGGACTGAAGAGAAGCTACTGTTCTTGTCAGTTTCCTAAGCAGAGTTGAACTAGATATGCCCCGTGTGTGTAGGAAGCACAGTTCTTTTGTTCTGAGCAAGCTCACTGTTCTGGCCCTATAGGAAACACAGGAGAGTAGAAGAGTGCTGTTTTCTCAAAAGCAGAGTGTGTTTCTTGCAAGGCGAGCTATCGTTTGTTTCCCAGTCCTAAATGGAGTTGAATCCCATGCAGTTTCTGCTCCTACGAGCAAGAGTTGTTTTCTGCAAAGAAGAGTCACTATTGCGCTCCCATTGCCATACACAGTGCAAATAGCACTTGCGTCTGTTCCCAGCAAGTACAGTGTATTGGACTGAAGAGAAGCTACTGTTCTGGTCAGTTTCCTAAGCAGAGTTGAACTAGATATGCCCTGTGTGTGTAGGAAGCACAGTTCTTTTGTTCTGAGCAAGCTCAATGTTCTGGCCCTATAGGAAACACAGGAGAGTAGAAGAGTGCTGTTTTCTCAAAAGCAGAGTGTGTTTCTTGCAAGGCGAGCTAGCGTTTGTTTCCCAGTCCTAAATGGAGTTGAATCCCATGCAGTTTCTGCTCCTACTAGCAAGAGTTGTTTTCTGCTAAGAAGAGTCACTATTGCGCTCCCATTGCCATACACAGTGCAAATAGCACTTGCGTCTGTTCCCAGCAAGTACAGTGTATTGGACTGAAGAGAAGCTACTGTTCTTGTCAGTTTCCTAAGCAGAGTTGAAGTAGATATGCCCCGTGTTTGTAGGAAGCACAGTTCTTTTGTTCTGAGCAAGCTCACTGTTCTGGCCCTATAGGAAACACAGGAGAGTAGAAGAGTGCTGTTTTCTCAAAAGCAGAGTGTGTTTCTTGCAAGGCGAGCTAGCGTTTGTTTCCCAGTCCTAAACGGAGTTGAATCCCATGCAGTTTCTGGTCCTACGAGCAAGAGTTGTTTTCTGCTAAGAAGAGTCACTATTGCGCTCCCATTGCCATACACAGTGCAAATAGCACTCGCGTCTGTTCCCAGCAAGTACAGTGTATTGGACTGAAGAGAAGCTACTGTTCTTGTCAGTTTCCTAAGCAGAGTTGAACTAGATATGCCCCGTGTGTGTAGGAAGCACAGTTCTTTTGTTCTGAGCAAGCTCACTGTTCTGGCCCTATAGGAAACACAGGAGAGTAGAAGAGTGCTGTTTTCTCAAAAGCAGAGTGTGTTTCTTGCAAGGCGAGCTAGCGTTTGTTTCCCAGTCCTAAACGGAGTTGAATCCCATGCAGATTCTGGTCCTACGAGCAAGAGTTGTTTTCTGCTAAGAAGAGCC
>NW_026737161.1:0-48484 GCF_949786415.1 Peromyscus eremicus | reverse complement strand
GAGTTGTTTTCTGGTAATAAAGTCACTGTTGCCGCTCCCATTGCCATACACAGTGTAAATAGCACTCGCATCTGTTCCAGCAAGTACAGTGTATTTGCACTGAAGCGGAGCTACTGTTCTTGTCAGTTTGCTAAGCAGAGTTGACTAGATATGGCCCCTGTGTGTAGGAAGCACAGTTCTTTTGTTCTGAGCAAGCTCACTATTCGGACCCCATAGGAAACACAGTAGAGTAGAAGAGTGTTCTTTTCTCAAAAGCAGAGTGTGTTTCTTGTAAGGCGAGCTAGTGTTTGTTTCCCAGTCAGAAATGGAGTTGAATCCCATGCAGTTTCTGGTCCTACGAGCAAGAGATGTTTTCTGGTAAGGAAAGTCACTATTGCGCTCCCATTTCCATACACAGTGCAAATAGCACTCACGTCTGTTCCCAGCAAGTACAGTGTATTGGACTGAAGCGGAGCTACTGTTCTTGTCAGTTTCCTAAGCAGAGATGAACTAGATAAGGCCCGTGTGTGTAGGAAGCACAGTACTTTTGTTCTGAACAAGCTCACTGTTCAGAACCACTAGAAAACACAGTATAGTAGAAGAGTGCTCTTTTCTCAAAGCAGAGTGTGTTTTTTGTAAGTAGAGATAGCGTTTGTTTCCCAGTCCTAAATGGGGTTGAATCACATGCAGTTTCTTGTCCTACGAGCAAGAGTTGTTTTCTGGTAAGGAAAGTCACTATTGCGCTCCCATTTGCATACACAGGTCAAATAGCACTCGAGTCTGTTCCCAGCAAGTACAGTGTATTGGACTGAAGTGGAGATACTGTTCTTGTCAGTTTCCCTAAGCAGAGTTGAACTAGATATGGCCCCTGTGTGTAGGAAGCACAGTTCTTTTGTTACTCAGCAAGCTCACTATTCGGAACCCCATAGGAAAAACAGTAAAGTAGAAGAGTGCTCTTTTCTCAAAATCAGAGTGTCTTTCTTGTAAGGCGAGCTAGTGTTTGTTTCCCAGTCAGAAATGGAGTTGAATCCCATGCAGTTTCTGGTCCTATGAGCAAGAGTTGTTTTCTGATAAGAGAGACACTATTGTGCTCCTATTGCCATACACAGTGCAAATAGCACTCGCGTCTGTTCCCAGCAAGTACAGTGTATTGGACTGAATAGGAGCTACTGTTCTTGTCAGTTTCCTAAGCAGAGTTGAACTACATATGGTCCGTGTGTGTAGGAAGCACAGTTCTTTTGTTCTGAGCAAGCTCACCTTTCGGACCCCATAGGTAACACAGTAGAGTAGAAGAGTGCTCTTTTCTCAAAAGCAGAGTGTGTTTCTTGTAAGGCGAGGTAGCATTTGTTTCTCAGTCCTAATGGAGCTGTATCACATGCAGTTTCTGGTCCTACGAGCAAGAGTTGTTTTCTGGTAAGGAAAGTCACTATTGCGCTCCCATTGCATTACACAGTGCCAATAGCACTCGCGTCTGTTCCCAGCAAGTACAGTGTTTTGGACTGAAGAGGAGCTACTGTTCTTGTCAGTTTCCTAAGCAGAGTTGAACTAATTATGGCCCCCGTGTGTAGGAAGCACAGTTCTTTTGTTCTGAGCAAGCTCACTGTTCGGACACCATAGGATACACAGTCGAGTAGAAGAGTGCTCTTTCTCAAAAGCAGAGTGTGTTTCTTGTTAGGCGAGCTAGCGTTTGTTTCCCAATCCTAAATGGAGTTGAATCACATGCCGTTTCTTGTCCTACGAGCAAGAGTTGTTTCCTGGTAATAAGAGTCACTATTGCGCTCCATTGTCATACACAGGGCAAATAACACTGGCGTCTGTTCCAGCATGTACAGTGTTTTGGACTGAACAGGAGCTACTGTTCTTGTCAGTTTTCTAAGCAGAGTTGAACTAGATATGGTCCATGTGTGTAGGAAGCACAGTTCTTTGTTCTGAGCAAGCTCACTGTTCGGACCCCATAGGAAACACAGTAGAGTAGAAGGACTGCTCTTTTCTCAAAAGCAGAGTGTGTTTCTTGTAAGGTTAGGTAGCATTTGTTTTCCCAGTCCTAAATGGAGCTGAATCACATGCAGTTTCTGGTCCTACGAGCAAGAGTTGTTTTCTGGTAAGGAAAGTCACTATTGTGCTCCCATTTCCATACACAGTGCAAATAGCACTCGCGACTGTTCCCAGCAATTACAGTGTATTGGACTGAAGCGGATCTACTGTTCTTGTCAGTTTCCTAAGCAGAGTTGAACTAGATATGGCGCCTGTGTGTAGGAAGCACAGTTCTTTTGTTCTGATCAAGCTCACTATTTGGACCCCATAGGAAACACAGTAGAGTAGAAGAGTGCTCTTTTCTCAAAATCAGAGAGTCTTTCTTGTAAGGCGAGCTATTGTTTGTTTCCCAGTCAGAAATGGAGTTGAATCCCATGCAGTTTCTTGTCCTATGAGTAGAGTTATTTTCTGATAAGAAGAGTCATTATTGGCTCCTATTGCCACACACAGTGCAAATAGCACTCGTGTCTGTTCCCATCTAGTACAGTGTATTGGACTGAAGAGGAGCTACCGTTCTTGTCAGTTTCCTAGCAGAGTTGAACTAGATATGGCCCGTGTGTGTTAGGAGGCACAGTTCTTTTGTTCTGAGCAAGCTCACTGTTCGGACCCCATAGGAACAGAGTAGAGTAGAAGACTGCTCTTTTCTCAAAAGCAGAGTGTGTTTCTTGTAAGTCGAGCTAGCGTTTGTTTCCCAGTCCTAAATGGAGTTGAATCACATGCAGTTTTTGGTCCTAAGAGCAGGAGTTGTTTTCTGGTAATAAAGTCACTGTTGCGCTCCCCATTGCCATACACAGTGTAAATAGCACTCGCATCTGTTCCCAGCAAGTACAGTGTATTGGACTGAAGAGGAGCTACTGTTCTTGTCAGTTTCCTAAGCAGAGTTGAACTAGATATGGCCCGTGTGTGTAGGAAGCCCAGTTCTTTTGTTCTGAGCAAGCTCACTGTTCGGACCCCATAGGAAACACAGTAGAGTAGAAGAGTGCTCTTTTCTCAAAAGCAGAGTGTGTTTCTTGTTAGGCGAGCTAGCGTTTTTTTTCCCAGTCCTAAATTGAGTTGAATCACATGCAGATTCTTGTCCGACGAGCAAGAGTTGTTTTCTGGTAAGAAGAGTCACTATTGCGCTCCCATTGTCATACACAGGGCAAATAGCACTGGCGTCTGTTCCCAGAATGTACAGTGTATTGGACTGAACAGGAGCTACTGTTCTTGTCAGTTTCCTAAGCAGAATTGAACTAGATATGGCAGTATTTGTAGGAAGCACAGTTCTTTTCTTCTGAGCAAGCTCACTCTTCTGGCCCTATAAGAAACACAGTACAGTAGAAGACTGCTCTTTTCTCAAAAGCAGAGTGTGTTTCTTGTAAGGCGAGCTAGCGTTTGTTTCCCAGTCCTAAATGGAGTTGAATCACATGCAGTTTTGGTCCTACGAGCAAGAGTTGTTTTCTGGTAATAAAGTCAGTATTGCGCTCCCATTGCAATACACAGTGCAAATATCACTCCCGTCTGTTCCAGCAAGTACAGTGTATTGGACTGAAACGTAGCTACTGTTCTTGTCAGTTTCCTAAGCAGAGTTGAACTAGATATGGCCCCTGTGTGTAGGAAGCACAGTTCTTTTGTTCTGAGCAAGCTCACTATTCGGACCCCATAGGAAACACAGTAGAGTAGAAGAGTGCTCTTTTCTCAAAATCAGAGAGTCTTTCTTGTAAGGCGAGCTAGTGTTTGTTTCCGAGTCAGAAATGGAGTTGAATCCCATGCAGTTTCTGGTCCTATGAGCGAGAGTTGTTTTCTGATAAGAAGAGACACTATTGTGCTCCTATTGCCATACACAGTGCAAATAGCACTGGCGTCTGTTCCCAGCAAGTACAGTGTATTGGACTGAAGAGGAGCTACTGTTCTTGTCAGTTTCCTAAGCAGAGTTGAACTACATATGGTCCGTGTGTGTAGGAGGCACAGTTCTTTTGTTCTGAGCAAGCTCACTGTTCGGACCCAATAGAAACACAGTAGAGTAGAAGAGTGCTCTTTTGTCAAAAGCAGAGTGTGTTTCTTTAAGGCGAGCTAGCATTTGTTTCCCAGTCCTAAATGAGCTGAATCACAAGCAGTTTCTGGTCCAACGAGCAAGAGTTGTTTTCTGGTAATAAAGTCACTGTTGCGCTCCCATTGCCATACACAGTGTAAATAGCACTCGCATCTGTTCCCAGCAAGTACAGTGTATTGCACTGAAGCGGAGCTACTTTTCTTGTCAGTTTGCTAAGCAGAGTTGAACTAGATATGGCCCCTGTGTGTAGGAAGCACAGTTCTTTGTTCTGAGCAAGCTCACTATTCGGACCCCATAGGAAACACAGTAGAGTAGAAGAGTGTTCTTTTCTCAAAAGCAGAGTGTGTTTCTTGTAAGGCGAGCTAGTGTTTGTTTCCCAGTCAGAAATGCAGTTGAATCCCATGCAGTTTCTGGTCCTACGAGCAAGAGATGTTTTCTGGTAAGGAAAGTCACTATTGCGCTCCCATTTCCATACACAGTGCAAATAGCACTCACGTCTGTTCCCAGCAAGTACAGTGTATTGGACTGAAGCGGAGCTACTGTTCTTGTCAGTTTCCTAAGCAGAGATGAACTAGATAAGGCCCGTGTGTGTAGGAAGCACAGTACTTTTGTTCTGAGCAAGCTCACTGTTCAGAACCACTAGAAAACACAGTATAGTAGAAGAGTGCTCTTTTCTCAAAAGCAGAGTGTGTTTTTTGTAAGGAGAGATAGCGTTTGTTTCCCAGTCCTAAATGGGGTTGAATCACATGCAGTTTCTTGTCCTACGAGCAAGAGTTGTTTTCTGGTAAGGAAAGTCACTATTGCGCTCCCATTTGCATACACAGGTCAAATAGCACTCGAGTCTGTTCCCAGCAAGTACAGTGTATTGGACTGAAGTGGAGATACTGTTCTTGTCAGTTTCCTAAGCAGAGTTGAACTAGATATGGCCCCTGTGTGTAGGAAGCACAGTTCTTTTGTTCTGAGCAAGCTCACTATTCGGAACCCATAGGAAAAACAGTAAAGTAGAAGAGTGCTCTTTTCTCAAAATCAGAGTGTCTTTCTTGTAAGGCGAGCTAGTGTTTGTTTCCCAGTCAGAAATGGAGTTGAATCCCATGCAGTTTCTGGTCCTATGAGCAAGAGTTGTTTTCTGATAAGAAGGGTCACTATTGTGCTCCTATTGCCATACACAGTGCAAATAGCACTCGCCTCTGTTCCCAGCAAGTACAGTGTATTGGAATGAAGAGGAGCTACTGTTCTTTTCAGTTTCCTAAGCAGAGTTGAACTACATATGGTCCGTGTGTGTAGGAAGCACAGTTCTTTTGTTCTGTGCAAGCTCACTGTTCAGACCCAATAGGAAACACAGTAGAGTAGAAGAGTGCTCTTTTGTCAAAAGCAGAGTGTGTTTCTTTAAGGCGAGCTAGCATTTGTTTCCCAGTCCTAAATGGAGCTGAATCACAAGCAGTTTCTGGTCCTACGAGCAAGAGTTGTTTTCTGGTAATAAAGTCACTGTTGCGCTCCCATTGCCATACACAGTGTAAATAGCACTCGCATCTGTTCCCAGCAAGTACAGTGTATTGCACTGAAGCGGAGCTACTGTTCTTGTCAGTTTGCTAAGCAGAGTTGAACTAGATATGGCCCCTGTGTGTAGGAAGCACAGTTCTTTTGTTCTGAGCAAGCTCACTATTCGGACCCCATAGGAAACACAGTAGAGTAGAAGAGTGTTCTTTTCTCAAAAGCAGAGTGTGTTTCTTGTAAGGCGAGCTAGTGTTTGTTTCCCAGTCAGAAATGGAGTTGAATCCCATGCAGTTTCTGGTCCTACGAGCAAGAGATGTTTTCTGGTAAGGAAAGTCACTATTGCGCTCCCATTTCCATACACAGTGCAAATAGCACTCACTTCTGTTCCCAGCAAGTACAGTGTATTGGACTGAAGCGGAGCTACTGTTCTTGTCAGTTTCCTAAGCAGAGATGAACTAGATAAGGCCCGTGTGTGTAGGAAGCACAGTACTTTTGTTCTGAACAAGCTCACTGTTCAGAACCACTAGAAAACACAGTATAGTAGAAGAGTGCTCTTTTCTCAAAAGCAGAGTGTGTTTTTTGTAAGTAGAGATAGCGTTTGTTTCCCAGTCCTAAATGGGGTTGAATCACATGCAGTTTCTTGTCCTACGAGCAAGAGTTGTTTTCTGGTAAGGAAAGTCACTATTGCGCTCCCATTTGCATACACAGGTCAAATAGCACTCGAGTCTGTTCCCAGCAAGTACAGTGTATTGGACTGAAGTGGAGATACTGTTCTTGTCAGTTTCCTAAGCAGAGTTGAACTAGATATGGCCCCTGTGTGTAGGAAGCACAGTTCTTTTGTACTCAGCAAGCTCACTATTCGGAACCCATAGGAAAAACAGTAAAGTAGAAGAGTGCTCTTTTCTCAAAATCAGAGTGTCTTTCTTGTAAGGCGAGCTAGTGTTTGTTTCCCAGTCAGAAATGGAGTTGAATCCCATGCAGTTTCTGGTCCTATGAGCAAGAGTTGTTTTCTGATAAGAAGAGACACTATTGTGCTCCTATTGCCATACACAGTGCAAATAGCACTCGCGTCTGTTCCCAGCAAGTACAGTGTATTGGACTGAATAGGAGCTACTGTTCTTGTCAGTTTCCTAAGCAGAGTTGAACTACATATGGTCCGTGTGTGTAGGAAGCACAGTTCTTTTGTTCTGAGCAAGCTCACCTTTCGGACCCCATAGGTAACACAGTAGAGTAGAAGAGTGCTCTTTTCTCAAAAGCAGAGTGTGTTTCTTGTAAGGCGAGGTAGCATTTGTTTCTCAGTCCTAAATGGAGCTGTATCACATGCAGTTTCTGGTCCTACGAGCAAGAGTTGTTTTCTGGTAAGGAAAGTCACTATTGCGCTCCCATTGCATTACACAGTGCCAATAGCACTCGCGTCTGTTCCCAGCAAGTACAGTGTTTTGGACTGAAGAGGAGCTACTGTTCTTGTCAGTTTCCTAAGCAGAGTTGAACTAATTATGGCCCCCGTGTGTAGGAAGCACAGTTCTTTTGTTCTGAGCAAGCTCACTGTTCGGACACCATAGGATACACAGTCGAGTAGAAGAGTGCTCTTTTCTCAAAAGCAGAGTGTGTTTCTTGTTAGGCGAGCTAGCGTTTGTTTCCCAATCCTAAATGGAGTTGAATCACATGCCGTTTCTTGTCCTACGAGCAAGAGTTGTTTCCTGGTAATAAGAGTCACTATTGCGCTCCCATTGTCATACACAGGGCAAATAACACTGGCGTCTGTTCCAGCATGTACAGTGTTTTGGACTGAACAGGAGCTACTGTTCTTGTCAGTTTTCTAAGCAGAGTTGAACTAGATATGGTCCATGTGTGTAGGAAGCACAGTTCTTTTGTTCTGAGCAAGCTCACTGTTCGGACCCCATAGGAAACACAGTAGAGTAGAAGACTGCTCTTTTCTCAAAAGCAGAGTGTGTTTCTTGTAAGGTTAGGTAGCATTTGTTTCCCAGTCCTAAATGGAGCTGAATCACATGCAGTTTCTGGTCCTACGAGCAAGAGTTGTTTTCTGGTAAGGAAAGTCACTATTGTGCTCCCATTTCCATACACAGTGCAAATAGCACTCGCGACTGTTCCCAGCAATTACAGTGTATTGGACTGAAGCGGATCTACTGTTCTTGTCAGTTTCCTAAGCAGAGTTGAACTAGATATGGCGCCTGTGTGTAGGAAGCACAGTTCTTTTGTTCTGATCAAGCTCACTATTTGGACCCCATAGGAAACACAGTAGAGTAGAAGAGTGCTCTTTTCTCAAAATCAGAGAGTCTTTCTTGTAAGGCGAGCTATTGTTTGTTTCCCAGTCAGAAATGGAGTTGAATCCCATGCAGTTTCTTGTCCTATGAGTAAGAGTTATTTTCTGATAAGAAGAGTCATTATTGGGCTCCTATTGCCACACACAGTGCAAATAGCACTCGTGTCTGTTCCCATCTAGTACAGTGTATTGGACTGAAGAGGAGCTACCGTTCTTGTCAGTTTCCTAAGCAGAGTTGAACTAGATATGGCCCGTGTGTGTAGGAGGCACAGTTCTTTTGTTCTGAGCAAGCTCACTGTTCGGACCCCATAGGAACAGAGTAGAGTAGAAGACTGCTCTTTTCTCAAAAGCAGAGTGTGTTTCTTGTAAGTCGAGCTAGCGTTTGTTTCCCAGTCCTAAATGGAGTTGAATCACATGCAGTTTTTGGTCCTAAGAGCAGGAGTTGTTTTCTGGTAATAAAGTCACTGTTGCGCTCCCATTGCCATACACAGTGTAAATAGCACTCGCATCTGTTCCCAGCAAGTACAGTGTATTGGACTGAAGAGGAGCTACTGTTCTTGTCAGTTTCCTAAGCAGAGTTGAACTAGATATGGCCCGTGTGTGTAGGAAGCCCAGTTCTTTTGTTCTGAGCAAGCTCACTGTTCGGACCCCATAGGAAACACAGTAGAGTAGAAGAGTGCTCTTTTCTCAAAAGCAGAGTGTGTTTCTTGTTAGGCGAGCTAGCGTTTTTTTTCCCAGTCCTAAATTGAGTTGAATCACATGCAGATTCTTGTCCGACGAGCAAGAGTTGTTTTCTGGTAAGAAGAGTCACTATTGCGCTCCCATTGTCATACACAGGGCAAATAGCACTGGCGTCTGTTCCCAGAATGTACAGTGTATTGGACTGAACAGGAGCTACTGTTCTTGTCAGTTTCCTAAGCAGAATTGAACTAGATATGGCAGTATTTGTAGGAAGCACAGTTCTTTTCTTCTGAGCAAGCTCACTCTTCTGGCCCTATAAGAAACACAGTACAGTAGAAGACTGCTCTTTTCTCAAAAGCAGAGTGTGTTTCTTGTAAGGCGAGCTAGCGTTTGTTTCCCAGTCCTAAATGGAGTTGAATCACATGCAGTTTTTGGTCCTACGAGCAAGAGTTGTTTTCTGGTAATAAAGTCAGTATTGCGCTCCCATTGCAATACACAGTGCAAATATCACTCCCGTCTGTTCCCAGCAAGTACAGTGTATTGGACTGAAACGTAGCTACTGTTCTTGTCAGTTTCCTAAGCAGAGTTGAACTAGATATGGCCCCTGTGTGTAGGAAGCACAGTTCTTTTGTTCTGAGCAAGCTCACTATTCGGACCCCATAGGAAACACAGTAGAGTAGAAGAGTGCTCTTTTCTCAAAATCAGAGAGTCTTTCTTGTAAGGCGAGCTAGTGTTTGTTTCCGAGTCAGAAATGGAGTTGAATCCCATGCAGTTTCTGGTCCTATGAGCGAGAGTTGTTTTCTGATAAGAAGAGACACTATTGTGCTCCTATTGCCATACACAGTGCAAATAGCACTGGCGTCTGTTCCCAGCAAGTACAGTGTATTGGACTGAAGAGGAGCTACTGTTCTTGTCAGTTTCCTAAGCAGAGTTGAACTACATATGGTCCGTGTGTGTAGGAGGCACAGTTCTTTTGTTCTGAGCAAGCTCACTGTTCGGACCCAATAGGAAACACAGTAGAGTAGAAGAGTGCTCTTTTGTCAAAGCAGAGTGTGTTTCTTTAAGGCGAGCTAGCATTTGTTTCCCAGTCCTAAATGGAGCTGAATCACAAGCAGTTTCTGGTCCAACGAGCAAGAGTTGTTTTCTGGTAATAAAGTCACTGTTGCGCTCCCATTGCCATACACAGTGTAAATAGCACTCGCATCTGTTCCCAGCAAGTACAGTGTATTGCACTGAAGCGGAGCTACTTTTCTTGTCAGTTTGCTAAGCAGAGTTGAACTAGATATGGCCCCTGTGTGTAGGAAGCACAGTTCTTTTGTTCTGAGCAAGCTCACTATTCGGACCCCATAGGAAACACAGTAGAGTAGAAGAGTGTTCTTTTCTCAAAAGCAGAGTGTGTTTCTTGTAAGGCGAGCTAGTGTTTGTTTCCCAGTCAGAAATGCAGTTGAATCCCATGCAGTTTCTGGTCCTACGAGCAAGAGATGTTTTCTGGTAAGGAAAGTCACTATTGCGCTCCCATTTCCATACACAGTGCAAATAGCACTCACGTCTGTTCCAGCAAGTACAGTGTATTGGACTGAAGCGGAGCTACTGTTCTTGTCAGTTTCCTAAGCAGAGATGAACTAGATAAGGCCCGTGTGTGTAGGAAGCACAGTACTTTTGTTCTGAGCAAGCTCACTGTTCAGAACCACTAGAAAACACAGTATAGTAGAAGAGTGCTCTTTTCTCAAAAGCAGAGTGTGTTTTTTGTAAGGAGAGATAGCGTTTGTTTCCCAGTCCTAAATGGGGTTGAATCACATGCAGTTTCTTGTCCTACGAGCAAGAGTTGTTTTCTGGTAAGGAAGTCACTATTGCGCTCCCATTTGCATACACAGGTCAAATAGCACTCGAGTCTGTTCCCAGCAAGTACAGTGTATTGGACTGAAGTGGAGATACTGTTCTTGTCAGTTTCCTAAGCAGAGTTGAACTAGATATGGCCCCTGTGTGTAGGAAGCACAGTTCTTTTGTTCTGAGCAAGCTCACTATTCGGAACCCATAGGAAAACAGTAAAGTAGAAGAGTGCTCTTTTCTCAAAATCAGAGTGTCTTTCTTGTAAGGCGAGCTAGTGTTTGTTCCCAGTCAGAAATGGAGTTGAATCCCACCATGCAGTTTCTGGTCCTATGAGCAAGAGTTGTTTTCTGATAAGAAGGGTCACTATTGTGCTCCTATTGCCATACACAGTGCAAATAGCACTCGCCTCTGTTCCCAGCAAGTACAGTGTATTGGAATGAAGAGGAGCTACTGTTCTTTTCAGTTTCCTAAGCAGAGTTGAACTACATATGGTCCGTGTGTGTAGGAAGCACAGTTCTTTTGTTCTGAGCAAGCTCACTGTTCAGACCCAATAGGAAACACAGTAGAGTAGAAGAGTGCTCTTTTGTCAAAAGCAGAGTGTGTTTCTTTAAGGCGAGCTAGCATTTGTTTCCCAGTCCTAAATGGAGCTGAATCACAAGCAGTTTCTGGTCCTACGAGCAAGAGTTGTTTTCTGGTAATAAAGTCACTGTTGCGCTCCCATTGCCATACACAGTGTAAATAGCACTCGCATCTGTTCCCAGCAAGTACAGTGTATTGCACTGAAGCGGAGCTACTGTTCTTGTCAGTTTGCTAAGCAGAGTTGAACTAGATATGGCCCCTGTGTGTAGGAAGCACAGTTCTTTTGTTCTGAGCAAGCTCACTATTCGGACCCCATAGGAAACACAGTAGAGTAGAAGAGTGTTCTTTTCTCAAAAGCAGAGTGTGTTTCTTGTAAGGCGAGCTAGTGTTTGTTTCCCAGTCAGAAATGGAGTTGAATCCCATGCAGTTTCTGGTCCTACGAGCAAGAGATGTTTTCTGGTAAGGAAAGTCACTATTGCGCTCCCATTTCCATACACAGTGCAAATAGCACTCACTTCTGTTCCCAGCAAGTACAGTGTATTGGACTGAAGCGGAGCTACTGTTCTTGTCAGTTTCCTAAGCAGAGATGAACTAGATAAGGCCCGTGTGTGTAGGAAGCACAGTACTTTTGTTCTGAACAAGCTCACTGTTCAGAACCACTAGAAAACACAGTATAGTAGAAGAGTGCTCTTTTCTCAAAAGCAGAGTGTGTTTTTTGTAAGTAGAGATAGCGTTTGTTTCCCAGTCCTAAATGGGGTTGAATCACATGCAGTTTCTTGTCCTACGAGCAAGAGTTGTTTTCTGGTAAGGAAAGTCACTATTGCGCTCCCATTTGCATACACAGGTCAAATAGCACTCGAGTCTGTTCCCAGCAAGTACAGTGTATTGGACTGAAGTGGAGATACTGTTCTTGTCAGTTTCCTAAGCAGAGTTGAACTAGATATGGCCCCTGTGTGTAGGAAGCACAGTTCTTTTGTACTCAGCAAGCTCACTATTCGGAACCCATAGGAAAAACAGTAAAGTAGAAGAGTGCTCTTTTCTCAAAATCAGAGTGTCTTTCTTGTAAGGCGAGCTAGTGTTTGTTTCCCAGTCAGAAATGGAGTTGAATCCCATGCAGTTTCTGGTCCTATGAGCAAGAGTTGTTTTCTGATAAGAAGAGACACTATTGTGCTCCTATTGCCATACACAGTGCAAATAGCACTCGCGTCTGTTCCCAGCAAGTACAGTGTATTGGACTGAATAGGAGCTACTGTTCTTGTCAGTTTCCTAAGCAGAGTTGAACTACATATGGTCCGTGTGTGTAGGAAGCACAGTTCTTTTGTTCTGAGCAAGCTCACCTTTCGGACCCCATAGGTAACACAGTAGAGTAGAAGAGTGCTCTTTTCTCAAAAGCAGAGTGTGTTTCTTGTAAGGCGAGGTAGCATTTGTTTCTCAGTCCTAAATGGAGCTGTATCACATGCAGTTTCTGGTCCTACGAGCAAGAGTTGTTTTCTGGTAAGGAAAGTCACTATTGCGCTCCCATTGCATTACACAGTGCCAATAGCACTCGCGTCTGTTCCCAGCAAGTACAGTGTTTTGGACTGAAGAGGAGCTACTGTTCTTGTCAGTTTCCTAAGCAGAGTTGAACTAATTATGGCCCCCGTGTGTAGGAAGCACAGTTCTTTTGTTCTGAGCAAGCTCACTGTTCGGACACCATAGGATACACAGTCGAGTAGAAGAGTGCTCTTTTCTCAAAAGCAGAGTGTGTTTCTTGTTAGGCGAGCTAGCGTTTGTTTCCCAATCCTAAATGGAGTTGAATCACATGCCGTTTCTTGTCCTACGAGCAAGAGTTGTTTCCTGGTAATAAGAGTCACTATTGCGCTCCCATTGTCATACACAGGGCAAATAACACTGGCGTCTGTTCCAGCATGTACAGTGTATTGGACTGAACAGGAGCTACTGTTCTTGTCAGTTTTCTAAGCAGAGTTGAACTAGATATGGTCCATGTGTGTAGGAAGCACAGTTCTTTTGTTCTGAGCAAATTCACTGTTCTGGCCCAATAGGAAACACACTAGAGTAGAAGAGTGCTCTTTTTTCAAAAGCAGAGTGTGTTTCTTGTAATGTAAGCTGGCATTTGTTTCCCAGTCCTAAATGGAGTTGAATCACATGCAGTTTTTGGTCCTACGACCAAGAGTTGTTTTCTGGTAAGGAAAGTCATTATTGTGCTCCCATTTCCATACACAGTGCAAATAGCACTCGCGACTGTTCCCAGCAATTACAGTGTATTGGACTGAAGCGTAGCTACTGTTCTTGTCAGTTTCCTAAGCAGAGTTGAACTAGATATGGCCCCTGTGTGTAGGAAGCACAGTTCTTTTGTTCTGAGCAAGCTCACTATTTGGACCCCACAGGAAACACAGTAGAGTAGAAGAGTGCTCTTTTCTCAAAATCATAGAGTCTTTCTTGTAAGGCGAGCTAGTGTTTGTTTCCCAGTCAGAAATGGAGTTGAATCCCATGCAGTTTCTTGTCCTATGAGTAAGAGTTGTTTTCTGATAAGAAGAGTCACTATTGTGCTCCTATTGCCATACACAGTGCAAATAGCACTCGTGTCTGTTCCCAGCTAGTAGAGTGTATTGGACTGAAGAGGAGCTACCGTTCTTGTCACTTTCCTAAGCAGAGTTGAACTAGATATGGCCCGTGTGTGTAGGAAGCACAGTTCTTTTGTTCTGAGCAAGCTCACTGTTCAGACCCCATAGGAAACACAGTAGAGTAGAAGACTGCTCTTTTCTCAAAAGCAGAGTGTGTTTCTTGTAAGGCGAGCTAGCGTTTGTTTCCCAGTCCTAAATGGAGTTGAATCACATGCAGTTTTTGGTCCTACGAGCAAGAGTTGTTTTCTGGTAATAAAGTCACTGTTGCGCTCGCATTGCCATACACAGTGTAAATAGCACTCGCATCTGTTCCCAGCAAGTACAGTGTATTGGACTGAAGCGGAGCTACTGTTCTTGTCAGTTTCCTAAGCAGAGTTGAACTAGATATGGCCCCTGTGTGTAGGAAGCCCAGTTCTTTTGTTCTGAGCAAGCTCACTGTTCGGACCCCATAGGATACACAGTCGAGTAGAAGAATGCTCTTTTCTCAAAAGCAGAGTGGGTTTCTTGTAAGGCAAGCTAGCATTTGTTTCCCAGTCCTAAATGGAGTTGAATTACATGCAGTTTTTGGTCCTCCGACCAAGAGTTGTTTTCTGGTAAGGAAAGTCACTATTGCGCTCCCATTTCCATACACAGTGCAAATAGCACTCGCGTCTGTTCCCAGCAATTACAGTGTATTGGACTGAAGCGGAGCTACTGTTCTTGCCAGTTTCCTAAGCAGAGTTGAACTAGATATGGCCCCTGTGTGTAGGAAGCACAGTTCTTTTGTTCTGAGCAAGCTCACTATTTGGACCCCATAGAAAACACAGTAGAGTAGAAGAGTGCTCTTTTCTCAAAATCAGAGAGTCTTTCTTGTAAGGCGAGCTAGTGTTTGTTTCCCAGTCAGAAATGGAGTTGAATCCCATGCAGTTTCTTGTCCTATGAGTAAGAGTTGTTTTCTGATAAGAAGAGTCACTATTGTGCTCCTATTGGCATACACAGGGCAAATAGCACTCGCGTCTGTTCCCAGCTAGTACACTGTATTGGACTGAAGAGGATCTACCGTTCTTGTCAGTTTCCTAAGCAGAGTTGAACTAGGTATGGCCCCTGTGTGTAGGAAGCACAGTTCTTTTGTTCTGAGCAAGCTCACTGTACGGACCCCATAGGAAACACAGTAGAGTAGAAGACTGCTTTTTTCTCAAAAGCAGAGTATGTTTCTTGTAAGGCGAGATAGCGTATGTTTCCAGTCCTAAATGGAGTTGAATCACATCCAGTTTTTGGTCCTATGAGCAAGAGTTGTTTTCTGGTAATAAAGTCACTATTGCGCTCCCATTTCCATACACAGTGCAAATAGCACTCGCGTCTGTTCCCAGCAAGTACAGTGTATTGGACTGAAGCGTAGCTACTGTTCTTGTCAGTTTGCTAAGCAGAGTTGAACTAGATATGGCCCCTGTGTGTAGGAAGCACAGCTCTTTTGTTCTGAGCAAGCTCACTATTCGGACCCCATAGGAAACACAGTAGAGTAGAAGAGTGCTCTTTTCTCAAAATCAGAGTGTCTTTCTTGTAAGGCGAGCTAGTGTTTGTTTCCCAGTCAGAAATGGAGTTGAAGCCCATGCAGTTTCTGGTCCTATGAGCAAGAGTTGTTTTCTGATAAGAAGAGACACTATTGTGCTCCTATTGCCATACACAGTGCCAATAGCACTCGCGTCTGTTCCCAGCAAGTACAGTGTATTGGACTGAATAGTAGCTACTGTTCTTGTCAGTTTCCTAAGCAGAGTTGAACTACATATGGTCCGTGTGTGTAGGAAGCACAGTTCTTTTGTTCTGAGCAAGCTCACCTTTCGGACACCATAGGTAACACAGTAGAGTAGAAGAGTGCTCTTTTCTCAAAAGCAGAGTGTGTTTCTTTTAAGGCGAGGTAGCATTTGTTTCCCAGTCCTAAATGGAGCTGAATCACATGCAGTTTCTGGTCCTACGAGCAAGAGTTGTTTCCTGGTAAGGAAAGTCACTATTGTGCTCCCATTTCCATACACAGTGCAAATAGCACTCGCGACTGTTCCCAGCAATTACAGTGTATTGGACTGAAGCGGATCTACTGTTCTTGTCAGTTTCCTAAGCAGAGTTGAACTAGATATGGCGCCTGTGTGTAGGAAGCACAGTTCTTTTGTTCTGATCAAGCTCACTATTTGGACCCCATAGGAAACACAGTAGAGTAGAAGAGTGCTCTTTTCTCAAAATCAGAGAGTCTTTCTTGTAAGGCGAGCTATTGTTTGTTTCCCAGTCAGAAATGGAGTTGAATCCCATGCAGTTTCTTGTCCTATGAGTAAGAGTTGTTTTCTGATAAGAAGAGTCATTATTGGGCTCCTATTGCCACACACAGTGCAAATAGCACTCGTGTCTGTTCCCATCTAGTACAGTGTATTGGACTGAAGAGGAGCTACCGTTCTTGTCAGTTTCCTAAGCAGAGTTGAACTAGATATGGCCCGTGTGTGTAGGAGGCACAGTTCTTTTGTTCTGAGCAAGCTCACTGTTCGGACCCCATAGGAACAGAGTAGAGTAGAAGACTGCTCTTTTCTCAAAAGCAGAGTGTGTTTCTTGTAAGTCGAGCTAGCGTTTGTTTCCCAGTCCTAAATGGAGTTGAATCACATGCAGTTTTTGGTCCTAAGAGCAGGAGTTGTTTTCTGGTAATAAAGTCACTGTTGCGCTCCCATTGCCATACACAGTGTAAATAGCACTCGCATCTGTTCCCAGCAAGTACAGTGTATTGGACTGAAGAGGAGCTACTGTTCTTGTCAGTTTCCTAAGCAGAGTTGAACTAGATATGGCCCGTGTGTGTAGGAAGCCCAGTTCTTTTGTTCTGAGCAAGCTCACTGTTCGGACCCCATAGGAAACACAGTAGAGTAGAAGAGTGCTCTTTTCTCAAAAGCAGAGTGTGTTTCTTGTTAGGCGAGCTAGCGTTTTTTTTCCCAGTCCTAAATTGAGTTGAATCACATGCAGATTCTTGTCCGACGAGCAAGAGTTGTTTTCTGGTAAGGAGAGTCACTATTGCGCTCCCATTGTCATACACAGGGCAAATAGCACTGGCGTCTGTTCCCAGAATGTACAGTGTATTGGACTGAACAGGAGCTACTGTTCTTTTCAGTTTCCTAAGCAGAATTGAACTAGATATGGCAGTATTTGTAGGAAGCACAGTTCTTTTCTTCTGAGCAAGCTCACTCTTCTGGCCCTATAAGAAACACAGTACAGTAGAAGACTGCTCTTTTCTCAAAAGCAGAGTGTGTTTCTTGTAAGGCGAGCTAGCGTTTGTTTCCCAGTCCTAAATGGAGTTGAATCACATGCAGTTTTTGGTCCTACGAGCAAGAGTTGTTTTCTGGTAATAAAGTCACTATTGCGCTCCCATTGCAATACACAGTGCAAATATCACTCCCGTCTGTTCCCAGCAAGTACAGTGTATTGGACTGAAACGTAGCTACTGTTCTTGTCAGTTTCCTAAGCAGAGTTGAACTAGATATGGCCCCTGTGTGTAGGAAGCACAGTTCTTTTGTTCTGAGCAAGCTCACTATTCGGACCCCATAGGAAACACAGTAGAGTAGAAGAGTGCTCTTTTCTCAAAATCAGAGAGTCTTTCTTGTAAGGCGAGCTAGTGTTTGTTTCCGAGTCAGAAATGGAGTTGAATCCCATGCAGTTTCTGGTCCTATGAGCGAGAGTTGTTTTCTGATAAGAAGAGACACTATTGTGCTCCTATTGCCATACACAGTGCAAATAGCACTGGCGTCTGTTCCCAGCAAGTACAGTGTATTGGACTGAAGAGGAGCTACTGTTCTTGTCAGTTTCCTAAGCAGAGTTGAACTACATATGGTCCGTGTGTGTAGGAGGCACAGTTCTTTTGTTCTGAGCAAGCTCACTGTTCGGACCCAATAGGAAACACAGTAGAGTAGAAGAGTGCTCTTTTGTCAAAAGCAGAGTGTGTTTCTTTAAGGCGAGCTAGCATTTGTTTCCCAGTCCTAAATGGAGCTGAATCACAAGCAGTTTCTGGTCCAACGAGCAAGAGTTGTTTTCTGGTAATAAAGTCACTGTTGCGCTCCCATTGCCATACACAGTGTAAATAGCACTCGCATCTGTTCCCAGCAAGTACAGTGTATTGCACTGAAGCGGAGCTACTGTTCTTGTCAGTTTGCTAAGCAGAGTTGAACTAGATATGGCCCCTGTGTGTAGGAAGCACAGTTCTTTTGTTCTGAGCAAGCTCACTATTCGGACCCCATAGGAAACACAGTAGAGTAGAAGAGTGTTCTTTTCTCAAAAGCAGAGTGTGTTTCTTGTAAGGCGAGCTAGTGTTTGTTTCCCAGTCAGAAATGCAGTTGAATCCCATGCAGTTTCTGGTCCTACGAGCAAGAGATGTTTTCTGGTAAGGAAAGTCACTATTGCGCTCCCATTTCCATACACAGTGCAAATAGCACTCACGTCTGTTCCCAGCAAGTACAGTGTATTGGACTGAAACGTAGCTACTGTTCTTGTCAGTTTCCTAAGCAGAGTTGAACTAGATATGGCCCCTGTGTGTAGGAAGCACAGTTCTTTTGTTCTGATCAAGCTCACTATTCGGACCCCATAGGAAACACAGTAGAGTAGAAGAGTGCTCTTTTCTCAAAAGCAGAGTGTGTTTCTTGTAAGGCGAGCTAGTGTTTGTTTCCCAGTCAGAAATGGAGTTGAATCCCATGCAGTTTCTGGTCCTACAAGCAAGAGTTGTTTTCTGGTAAGGAAAGTCACTATTACGCTCCCATTGCCAACACAGTGCCAATAGCACTCGCGTCTGTTCCCAGCAAGTACAGTGTATTGGACTGAAGCGGAGCTACTGTTCTTGTCAGTTTCCTAAGCAGAGTTGAACTAGATATGGCCCCTGTGTGTAGGAAGCAGAGTTCTTTTGTTCTGAGCAAGCTCACTGTTCGGACCCCATAGGATACACAGTCGATTAGAAGAGTGCTCTTTTCTCAAAAGCAGAGTGTGTTTCTTGTTACGTGAGCTAGCGTTTGTTTCCCAGTCCTAAATGGAGTTGAATCACATGCAGTTTCTTGTCCTACGAGCAAGAGTTGTTTTCTGGTAATAAGAGTCACTATTGCGCTCCCATTGTCATACACAGGGCAAATAGCACTGGCGTCTGTTCCCAGAATGTACAGTGTATTGCACTGAACAGGAGCTACTGTTCTTTTCAGTTTCCTAAGCAGAATTGAACTAGATATGGCAGTATTTGTATGAAGCACAGTTCTTTTGTTCTGAGCAAGGTCTCTGTTCTGGCCCTATAGGAAACACAGTAGAGTAGAAGAGTGCTCTTTTCTCAAAAGCAGAGTGTGTTTCTTTTAAGGCAAGCTAGCATTTGTTTCCCAGTCCTAAACGGAGTTGAATCACATGCAGTTTTTGGTCCTACGAGCAAGAGTTGTTTTCTGGTAAGAAAAGTCACTATGGCGCTCCCATTTCCATACTCAGTGCAAATAGCACTCGTGTCTGTTCCCAGCAAGTACAGTGTATTGGACTGAAGCAGAGCTACTGTTCTTGTCAGTTCCTAAGCAGAGTTGTACTAGATATGGCCCATGTGTGTAGGAAGCACAGTTCTTTTGTTCTGAGCAAGCTCACTGTTCGGACCCCTTAGGAAACACAGTATAGTAGAAGAGTGCTCTTTTCTCAAAAGCAGAGTGTGTTTCTTGTAAGGCAAGCTAGCATTTGTTTCCCAGTCCTAAATGGAGTTGAATCACATCCTGTTTTTGGTACTACGAGCAAGAGTTGTTTTCTGGTAAGGAAAGTCACTATTGCGCTCCCATTGCATTACACAGGGCCAATAGCACTCGCGTCTGTTCCCAGAAAGTACAGTGTATTGGACTGAAGAGGAGCTACTCTTCTTGTCAGTTTCCTAAGCAGAGTTGAACTAATTATGGCCCCTGTGTGTAGAAAGCACAGTTCTTTTGTTCTGAGCAAGCTCACTGTTCGGACCCCATAGGATACACAGTCGAGTAGAAGAGTGCTCTTTTCTCAAAAGCAGAGTGGGTTTCTTGTAAGGCAAGCTATCGTTTGTTTCCCAGTCCTAAATGGAGTTCAATCGCATCCTGTTTTTGGTACTATGAGCAAGAGTTGTTTTCTGGTAAGGAAAGTCACTATTGCACTCCCATTGCCATACACAGTGCAAATAGCACTCGCGTCTGTTCCCAGCAAGTACAGTGTATTGGACTGAAGAGGAGCTGCTGTTCTTGTCAATTTCCTAAGCACAGTTGAACTAGATATGGCCCCTGTGTGTAGGAAGCACAGTTCTTTTGTTCTGAGCAAGCTCACTGTTCCGACCCCATAGAAAACACAGTAGAGTAGAAGAGTGCTCTTTTCTCAAAAGCAGAGTGTGTTTTTTGCAAGGCGAGATAGCGCTTGTTTCCCAGTCCTAAATGGAGTTGAATCACATGCAGTTTTTTGTCCTACTACCAAGAGTTGTTTTCTGGTAAGGAAAGTCACTATTGCGCTCCCATTTACATACACAGTGCAAATAGCACTCGTGTCTGTTCCCAGCAAGTACAGTCTATTGGACTGAAGCGGAGCTACTGTTCTTGTCAGTTTCCTAAGCAGAGTTGAACTAGATATGGCCCCTGTGTGTAGGAAGCACAGTTCTTTTGTTCTGAGCAAGCTCACTATTCGGACCCCATAGGAAACACAGTAGAGTAGAAGAGTGCTCTTTTCTCAAAATCAGAGAGTCTTTCTTGTAAGGCGCGCTAGTGTTTGTTTCCCAGTCAGAAATGGAGTTGAATCCCATGCAGTTTCTGGTCCTACAAGCAAGAGTTGTTTTCTGGTAAGGAAAGTCACTATTATGCTCCCATTGCCAACACAGTGCCAATAGCACTCGCGTCTGTTCCCAGCAAGTACAGTGTATTGGACTGAAGAGGAGCTACTGTTCTTGTCAGTTTCCTAAGCAGAGTTGAACTAGATATGGCCCGTGTTGTAGGAAGCACAGTTCTTTTGTTCTGAGCAAGCTCACTGTTCGGACCCAATAGGAAACACAGTAGAGTAGAAGAGTGCTCTTTTGTCAAAAGCAGAGTGTGTTTTTTTAAGGCGAGCTAGCATTTGTTTCCCAGTCCTAAATGGAGCTGAATCACAAGCAGTTTCTGGTCCTACGAGCAAGAGTTGTTTTCTGGTAATAAAGTCACTGTTGCGCTCCCATTGCCATACACAGTGTAAATAGCACTCGCATCTGTTCCCAGCAAGTACAGTGTATTGGACTGAAGCGGAGCTACTGTTCTTGTCAGTTTTCTAAGCAGAGTTGAACTAGATATGGCCCCTGTGTGTAGGAAGCACAGTTCTTTTGTTCTGAGCAAGCTCACTATTCGGACCCCATAGGAAACACAGTAGAGTAGAAGAGTGTTCTTTTCTCAAAAGCAGAGTGTGTTTCTTGTAAGGCGAGCTAGTGTTTGTTTCCCAGTCAGAAATGGAGTTGAATCCCATGCAGTTTCTGGTCCTACGAGCAAGAGGTGTTTTCTGGTAAGGAAAGTCACTATTGCGCTCCCATTTCCATACACAGTGCAAATAGCACTCGCGTCTGTTCCCAGCAAGTACAGTGTATTGGACTGAAGCGGAGCTACTGTTCTTGTCAGTTTCCTAAGCAGAGATGAACTAGATAAGGCCCGGGTGTGTAGGAAGCACAGTACTTTTGTTCTGAGCAAGCTCACTGTTCAGAACCACTAGAAAACACAGTATAGTAGAAGAGTGCTCTTTTCTCAAAAGCAGAGTGTGTTTTTTGTAAGGAGAGATAGCGTTTGTTTCCCAGTCCTAAATGGGGTTGAATCACATGCAGTTTCTTGTCCTACGAGCAAGAGTTGTTTTCTGGTAAGGAAAGTCACTATTGCGCTCCCATTTGCATACACAGGTCAAATAGCACTCGAGTCTGTTCCCAGCAAGTACAGTGTATTGGACTGAAGTGGAGATACTGTTCTTGTCAGTTTCCTAAGCAGAGTTGAACTAGATATGGCCCCTGTGTGTAGGAAGCACAGTTCTTTTGTTCTGAGCAAGCTCACTATTCGGACCCCATAGGAAAAACAGTAAAGTAGAAGAGTGCTCTTTTCTCAAAATCAGAGTGTCTTTCTTGTAAGGCGAGCTAGTGTTTGTTTCCCAGTCAGAAATGGAGTTGAATCCCATGCAGTTTCTGGTCCTATGAGCGAGAGTTGTTTTCTGATAAGAAGAGACTCTATTGTGCTGCTATTGCCATACACAGTGCAAATAGCACTGGCGTCTGTTCCCAGCAAGTACAGTGTATTGGACTGAAGAGGAGCTACTGTTCTTGTCAGTTTCCTAAGCAGAGTTGAACTACATATGGTCCGTGTGTGTAGGAAGCACAGTTCTTTTGTTCTGAGCAAGCTCACTGTTCGGACCCCATAGGAAACACAGTAGATTAGAAGAGTGCTCTTTTCTCAAAAGCAGAGTGTGTTTCTTTAAGGCGAGCTTGCATTTGTTTCCCAGTCCTAAATGGAGCTGAATCACAAGCAGTTTCTGGTCCTACGAGCAAGAGTTGTTTTCTGGTAAGGAAATTCACTATTGTGCTCCCATTGCCATACACAGTGCCAATAGCACTCGTGTCTGTTCCCAGCAAGTACAGTGTATTGGACTGAAGAGGAGCTACTGTTCTTGTCAATTTCCTAAGCAGAGTTGAACTAGATATGGCCCGTGTGTGTAGGAAGCACAGTTCTTTTGTTCTGAGCAAGCTCACTTTTCGCACCCCATAGGAAACACAGTAGAGTAGAAGACTGCTCTTTTCTCAAAAGCAGAGTGTGTTTCTTGTAAGGCGAGCTAGTGTTTGTTTCCCAGTTAGAAATGGAGTTGAATCACATGCAGTTTCTGGTCCTAAGAGCAAGAGTTGTTTTCTGGTAAAGAAAGTCACTATTGCGCTCCCATTTCCATACACAGTGCAAATATCACTCGCGTCTGTTCCCAGCAAGTAAAGTGTATTGGACTGAAACGTAGCTACTGTTCTTGTCAGTTTCCTAAGCAGAGTTGAACTAGATATGGCCCCTGTGTGTAGGAAGCACAGTTCTTTTGTTCTGAGCAAGCTCACTGTTCGGACCCCATAGGAAACACAGTAGAGTAGAAGACTGATCTTTTCTCAAAAGCAGAGTGTGTTTCTTGTAAGGTTAGGTAGCATTTGTTTCCCAGTCCTAAATGGAGCTGAATCACATGCAGTTTCTGGTCCTACGAGCAAGAGTTGTTTTCTGGTAAGGAAAGTCACTGTTGCGCTCCCATTGCCATACACAGTGTAAATAGCACTCGCATCTGTTCCCAGCAAGTACAGTGTATTGGACTGAAGCGGAGCTACTGTTCTTGTCAGTTTGCTAAGCAGAGTTGAACTAGATATGGCCCCTGTGTGTAGGAAGCACAGTTCTTTTGTTCTGAGCAAGCTCACTATTCGGACTCCATAGGAAACACAGTAGAGTAGAAGAGTGTTCTTTTCTCAAAAGCAGAGTGTGTTTCTTGTAAGGCGAGCTAGTGTTTGTTTCCCAGTCAGAAATGGAGTTGAATCCCATGCAGTTTCTGGTCCTACGAGCAAGAGGTGTTTTCTGGTAAGGAAAGTCACTATTGCGCTCCCATTTCCATACACAGTGCAAATAGCACTCGCGTCTGTTCCCAGCAAGTACAGTGTATTGGACTGAAGCGGAGCTACTGTTCTTGTCAGTTTCCTAACCAGAGATGAACTAGATAAGGCCCGTGTGTGTAGGAAGCACAGTACTTTTGTTCTGAGCAAGCTCACTGTTCAGAACCACTAGAAAACACAGTATAGTAGAAGAGTGCTCTTTTCTCAAAAGCAGAGTGTGTTTTTTGTAAGGAGAGATAGCGTTTGTTTCCCAGTCCTAAATGGGGTTGAATCACATGCAGTATCTTGTCCTACGAGCAAGAGTTGTTTTCTGGTAAGGAAAGTCACTATTGAGCTCCCATTTGCATACACAGGACAAATAGCACTCGAGTCTGTTCCCAGCAAGTACAGTGTATTGGACTGAAGTGGAGATACTGTTCTTGTCAGTTTGCTAAGCAGAGTTGAACTAGATATGGCCCCTGTGTGTAGGAAGCACAGTTCTTTTGTTCTGAGCAAGCTCATTATTCGGAACCCATAGGAAAAACAGTAAAGTAGAAGAGTGCTCTTTTCTCAAAATCAGAGTGTCTTTCTTGTAAGGCGAGCTAGTGTTTGTTTCCCAGTCAGAAATGGAGTTGAATCCCATGCAGTTTATGGTCCTATGAGCAAGAGTTGTTTTCTGATAAGAAGGGTCACTATTGTGCTCCTATTGCCATACACAGTGCAAATAGCACTCGCCTCTGTTCCCAGCAAGTACAGTGTATTGGAATGAAGAGCAGCTTCTGTTCTTGTCAGTTTCCTAAGCAGAGTTGAACTACATATGGTCCGTGTGTGTAGGAAGCACAGTTCTTTTGTTCTGAGCAAGCACACTGCTCGGACCCCATAGGAAACACAGTAGTGTAGACGAGTGCTCTTTTCTCAAAAGCAGAGTGTGTTTCTTGTAAGGCGAGCTAGCATTTGTTTCCCGTCCTAAATGGAGCTGAATCACATGCAGTTTCTGGTCCTACGAGCAAGAGTTGTTTTCTGGTAAGGAAAGTCACTATTGCGCTCCCATTGCCATACACAGTGCAAATAGCACTCGCGTCTGTTCCCAGCAAGTACAGTGTATTGGACTGAAGAGGAGCTACTGTTCTTGTCAGTTTCCTAAGCAGAGTTGAACTAGATATGGCCCGTGTGTTTAGGAAGCATAGTTCTTTTGTTCTGAGCAAGCTCAATGTTCGGACCCCATAGGAAACACAGTAGAGTAGAAGACTCCTCTTTTCTCACAAGCAGAGTGTGTTTCTTGTAAGGCGAGCTAGCGTTTGTTTCCCAGTCCTAAATGGAGTTGAATCACATGCAGTTTTTGTTCCTACGAGCAAGAGTTGTTTTCTGTTAATAAAGTCACTGTTGCGCTCCAATTGACATACACAGTGTAAATAGCACTCGCGTCTCTTCCCAGCAAGTACAGTGTATTGGACTGAAGCGGAGCTACTGTTCTTGTCAGTTTCCTAAGCAAAGTTGAACTAGATATGGCCCCTGTGTGTAGGAAGCACAGTTCTTTTTTTCTGAGCAAGCTCCCTGTTCGGACCCCATAGGATACACAGTAGAGTAGAAGAGTGCTCTTTTCTCAAAAGCAGAGTGTGTTTCTTGTTAGGCGAGCTAGCGTTTGTTTCCCAGTCCTAAATGGAGTTGAATCACATGCAGTTTCTTGTCCTACGAGCAAGAGTTGTTTTCTGGTAATGAGTCACTATTGCGCTCACATTGTCATACAAAGGGCAAATAGCACTGGCGTCTGTTCCCAGCATGTACAGTGTATTGCACTGAACAGGAGCTACTGTTCTTTTCAGTTTCCTAAGCAGAATTGAACTAGATATGGCAGTATTTGTATGAAGCACAGTTCTTTTGTTCTGAGCAAGCTCACTGTTCGGACCCATTAGGAAACACAGTAGAGTAGAAGAGTGCTCTTTTCTCAAAAGCAGAGTGTGTTTCTTGTAAGGCAAACTAGCATTTGTTTCCCAGTCCTAAATGGAGTTGAATCACATCCTGTTTTTGGTACTACGAGCAAGAGTTGTTTTCTGGTAAGGAAAGTCACTATTGCACTCCCATTGCCATACACAGTGCAAATAGCACTCACGTCTGTTCCCAGCAAGTACAGTGTATTGGACTGAAGAGGAGCTGCTGTTCTTGTCAATTTCCAAAGCAGAGTTGAACTAGATATGGCCCCTGTGTGTAGGAAGCACAGTTCTTTTGTTCTGAGCAAGCTCACTGTTCCGACCCCGTAGGATACACAGTAGAGTAGAAGAGTGCTCTTTTCTCAAAAGCAAAGTGTGTTTCTTGTAAGGAAAGCTAGCGTTTGTTTCCCAGTCCTAAATGGAGTTGAATCACATACACTTTCTGGTCCTACGAGCAAGAGTTGTTTTCTGGTAAGATGAGTCACTATTGTGCTCCCATTGTCATACAGAGGGCAAATAGCCCTGGCGTCTGTTCCCAGCATGTACAGTGTATTGGACTGAAGAGGATCTACTGTTCTTTTCAGTTTCCTAAGCAGAATTGAACTAGATATGGCAGTATTTGGAGGAAGCACAGTTCTTTTCTTCTGAGCAAGCTCACTCTTCTGGCCCTATAAGAAACACAGTACAGTAGAAGACTGCTCTTTTCTCAAAAGCAGAGTGTGTTTCTTGTAAGGCGAGCTAGCGTTTGTTTCCCAGTCCTAAATGGAGTTGAATCACATGCAGTTTTTGGTCCTACGAGCAAGAGTTGTTTTCTGGTAATAAAGTCACTATTGCGCTCCCATTGCAATACACAGTGCAAATATCACTCCCGTCTGTTCCCAGCAAGTACAGTGTATTGGACTGAAACGTAGCTACTGTTCTTGTCAGTTTCCTAAGCAGAGTTGAACTAGATATGGCCCCTGTGTGTAGGAAGCACAGTTCTTTTGTTCTGAGCAAGCTCACTATTCGGACCCCATAGGAAACACAGTAGAGTAGAAGAGTGCTCTTTTCTCAAAATCAGAGAGTCTTTCTTGTAAGGCGAGCTAGTGTTTGTTTCCGAGTCAGAAATGGAGTTGAATCCCATGCAGTTTCTGGTCCTATGAGCGAGAGTTGTTTTCTGATAAGAAGAGACACTATTGTGTCCTATTGCCATACACAGTGCAAATAGCACTGGCGTCTGTTCCCAGCAAGTACAGTGTATTGGACTGAAGAGGAGCTACTGTTCTTGTCAGTTTCCTAAGCAGAGTTGAACTACATATGGTCCGTGTGTGTAGGAGGCACAGTTCTTTTTTTCTGAGCAAGCTCACTGTTCGGACCCAATAGGAAACACAGTAGAGTAGAAGAGTGCTCTTTTGTCAAAAGCAGAGTGTGTTTCTTTAAGGCGAGCTAGCATTTGTTTCCCAGTCCTAAATGGAGCTGAATCACAAGCAGTTTCTGGTCCTACGAGCAAGAGTTGTTTTCTGGTAATAAAGTCACTGTTGCGCTCCCATTGCCATACACAGTGTAAATAGCACTCGCATCTGTTCCCAGCAAGTACAGTGTATTGCACTGAAGCGGAGCTACTGTTCTTGTCAGTTTGCTAAGCAGAGTTGAACTAGATATGGCCCCTGTGTGTAGGAAGCACAGTTCTTTTGTTCTGAGCAAGCTCACTATTCGGACCCCATAGGAAACACAGTAGAGTAGAAGAGTGTTCTTTTCTCAAAAGCAGAGTGTGTTTCTTGTAAGGCGAGCTAGTGTTTGTTTCCCAGTCAGAAATGCAGTTGAATCCCATGCAGTTTCTGGTCCTACGAGCAAGAGATGTTTTCTGGTAAGGAAAGTCACTATTGCGCTCCCATTTCCATACACAGTGCAAATAGCACTCACGTCTGTTCCCAGCAAGTACAGTGTATTGGACTGAAGCGGAGCTACTGTTCTTGTCAGTTTCCTAAGCAGAGATGAACTAGATAAGGCCCGTGTGTGTAGGAAGCACAGTACTTTTGTTCTGAGCAAGCTCACTGTTCAGAACCACTAGAAAACACAGTATAGTAGAAGAGTGCTCTTTTCTCAAAAGCAGAGTGTGTTTTTTGTAAGGAGAGATAGCGTTTGTTTCCCAGTCCTAAATGGGGTTGAATCACATGCAGTTTCTTCTCCTACGAGCAAGAGTTGTTTTCTGGTAAGGAAAGTCACTATTGCGCTCCCATTTGCATACACAGGTCAAATAGCACTCGAGTCTGTTCCCAGCAAGTACAGTGTATTGGACTGAAGTGGAGATACTGTTCTTGTCAGTTTCCTAAGCAGAGTTGAACTAGATATGGCCCCTGTGTGTAGGAAGCACAGTTCTTTTGTTCTGAGCAAGCTCACTATTCGGAACCCATAGGAAAAACAGTAAAGTAGAAGAGTGCTCTTTTCTCAAAATCAGAGTGTCTTTCTTGTAAGGCGAGCTAGTGTTTGTTTCCCAGTCAGAAATGGAGTTGAATCCCATGCAGTTTCTGGTCCTATGAGCAAGAGTTGTTTTCTGATAAGAAGGGTCACTATTGTGCTCCTATTGCCATACACAGCGCAAATAGCACTCGCCTCTGTTCCCAGCAAGTACAGTGTATTGGAATGAAGAGGAGCTACTGTTCTTTTCAGTTTCCTAAGCAGAGTTGAACTACATATGGTCCGTGTGTGTAGGAAGCACAGTTCTTTTGTTCTGAGCAAGCTCACTGCTCGGACCCCATAGGAAACACAGTAGTGTAGACGAGTGCTCTTTTCTCAAAAGCAGAGTGTGTTTCTTGTAAGTCGAGCTAGCGTTTGTTTCCCAGTCCTAAATGGAGTTGAATCACATGCAGTTTTTGGTCCTACGAGCAACAGTTGTTTTCTGGTAATAAAGTAACTGTTGCGCTCCAATTGCCATACACAGTGTAAATAGCACTCGCATCTATTCCCAGCAAGTACAGTGTATTGGACTGAAGAGGATCTACTGTTCTTGTCAGTTTCCTAAGCAGAGTTGAACTAGATATGGCCCGTGTGTGTAGGAAGCCCAGTTCTTTTGTTCTGAGCAAGCTCACTGTTCGGACCCCATAGGAAACACAGTCGAGTAGAAGAGTGCTCTTTTCTCAAAAGCAGAGTGTGTTTCTTGTTAGGCGAGCTAGCGTTTGTTTCCCAGTCCTAAATGGAGTTGAATCACATGCAGATTCTTGTCCGAAGAGCAAGAGTTGTTTTCTGGTAAGAAGAGTCACTATTGCGCTCCCATTGTCATACACAGGGCAAATAGCACTGGCGTCTGTTCCCAGCATGTAAAGTGTATTGGACTGAACAGGAGCTACTGTTCTTTTCAGTTTCCTAAGCAGAATTGAACTAGATATGGCAGTATTTGTAGGAAGCACAGTTCTTTTCTTCTGAGCAAGCTCACTCTTCTGGCCCTATAAGAAACACAGTACAGTAGAAGAGTGCTCTTTTCTCAAAAGCAGAGTGTGTTTCTTGTAAGGCGAGCTAGCGTTTGTTTCCCAGTCCTAAATGGAGTTGAATCACATGCAGTTTTTGGTCCTACAAGCAAGAGTTGTTTACTGGTAATAAAGTCACTATTGCGCTCCCATTGCAATACACAGTGCAAATAGCACTTGCATCTGTTCCCAGCAAGTACAGTGTATTGGACTGAAGCGGAGCTACTGTTCTTTTCAGTTTCCTAAGCAGAGTTGAACTAGATGTAGCCCCTGTGTGTAGGAAGCACAGTTCTTTTGTTCTGAGCAAGCTCACTATTTGGACCCCATAGGAAACACAGTAGAGTAGAAGAGTGCTCTTTTCTCAAAATCAGAGAGTCTTTCTTGTAAGGCGAGCTAGTGTTTGTTTCCCAGTCAGAAATGGAGTTGAATCCCATGCAGTTTCTTGTCCTATGAGTAAGAGTTGTTTTCTGATAAGAAGAGTTACTATTGTGCTCCTATTGCCATACACAGGGCAAATAGCACTCGCGTCTGTTCCCAGCTAGTACACTGTATTGGACTGAAGAGGAGCTACTGTTCTTGTCAGTTTCCTAAGCAGAGTTGAACTACATATGGTCCGTGTGTGTAGGAAGCACAGTTCTTTTGTTCTGAGCAAGCTCACTGTTCGGACCCCATAGGAAACACAGTAGATTAGAAGAGTGCTCTTTTCTCAAAAGCAGAGCGTGTTTCTTGTAAGGCGAGCTAGTGTTTGTTTCCCAGTTAGAAATGTAGTTGAATCCCATGCAATTTCTGGTCCTACGAGCAAGAGTTGTTTTCTGGTAAAGAAAGTCACTATTGCGCTCCCATTTCCATACACAGTGCAAATATCACTCGCGTCTGTTCCCAGCAAGTACAGTGTATTGGACTGAAACGTAGCTACTGTTCTTGTCAGTTTCCTAAGCAGAGTTGAACTAGATATGGCCCCTGTGTGTAGGAAGCACAGTTCTTTTGTTCTGATCAAGCTCACTATTCGGACCCCATAGGAAACACAGTAGAGTAGAAGAGTGCTCTTTTCTCAAAAGCAGAGTGTGTTTCTTGTAAGGCGAGCTAGTGTTTGTTTCCCAGTCAGAAATGGAGTTGAATCCCATGCAGTTTCTGGTCCTACAAGCAAGAGTTGTTTTCTGGTAAGGAAAGTCACTATTACGCTCCCATTGCCAACACAGTGCCAATAGCACTCGCGTCTGTTCCCAGCAAGTACAGTGTATTGGACTGAAGAGGAGCTACTGTTCTTGTCAGTTTCCTAAGCAGAGTTGAACTAGATATGGCCCGTGTGTGTAGGAAGCACATTTCTTTTGTTCTCAGCAAGCTCAATGTTCGGACCCATAGGAAACACAGTAGAGAAGAAGACAGCTCTTTTCTCAAAAGCAGAGTGCGTTTCTTGTAAGGCGAGCTAGCGTTTGTTCCCCAGTCCTAAATGGAGTTGAATCACATGCAGTTTTTGGTCCTACGAGCAAGAGTTGTTTTCTGGTAATAAAGTCACTGTTGCGCTCCCATTGCCATATACAGTGTAAACAGCACTCGCATCTGTTCCCAGTAAGTACAGTGTATTGGACTGAAGCGGAGCTACTGTTCTTGTCAGTTTCCTAAGCAGAGTTGAACTAGATATGGCCCCTGTGTGTAGGAAGCACAGTTCTTTTGTTCTGAGCAAGCTCACTGTTCGGACCCCATAGGATACACAGTCGATTAGAAGAGTGCTCTTTTCTCAAAAGCAGAGTGTGTTTCTTGTTACGTGAGCTAGCGTTTGTTTCCCAGTCCTAAATGGAGTTGAATCACATGCAGTTTCTTGTCCTACGAGCAAGAGTTGTTTTCTGGTAATAAGAGTCACTATTGTGCTCCCATTGTCATACACAGGGCAAATAGCACTGGCGTCTGTTCCCAGAATGTACAGTGTATTGCACTGAACAGGAGCTACTGTTCTTTTCAGTTTCCTAAGCAGAATTGAACTAGATATGGCAGTATTTGTATGAAGCACAGTTCTTTTGTTCTGAGCAAGGTCTCTGTTCTGGCCCTATAGGAAACACAGTAGAGTAGAAGAGTGCTCTTTTCTCAAAAGCAGAGTGTGTTTCTTTTAAGGCGAGCTAGCATTTGTTTCCCAGTCCTAAACGGAGTTGAATCACATGCAGTTTTTGGTCCTACGAGCAAGAGTTGTTTCCTGGTAAGAAAAGTCTCTATGGCGCTCCCATTTCCATACTCAGTGCAAATAGCACTCGTGTCTGTTCCCAGCAAGTACAGTGTATTGGACTGAAGCAGAGCTACTGTTCTTGTCAGTTCCTAAGCAGAGTTGTACTAGATATGGCCCATGTGTGTAGGAAGCACAGTTCTTTTGTTCTGAGCAAGCTCACTGTTCGGACCCCTTAGGAAACACAGTATAGTAGAAGAGTGCTCTTTTCTCAAAAGCAGAGTGTGTTTCTTGTAAGGCAAGCTAGCATTTGTTTCCCAGTCCTAAATGGAGTTGAATCACATCCTGTTTTTGGTACTACGAGCAAGAGTTGTTTTCTGGTAAGGAAAGTCACTATTGCGCTCCCATTGCATTACACAGGGCCAATAGCACTCGCGTCTGTTCCCAGAAAGTACAGTGTATTGGACTGAAGAGGAGCTACTCTTCTTGTCAGTTTCCTAAGCAGAGTTGAACTAATTATGGCCCCTGTGTGTAGGAAGCACAGTTCTTTTGTTCTGAGCAAGCTCACTGTTCGGACCCCATAGGATACACAGTCGAGTAGAAGAGTGCTCTTTTCTCAAAAGCAGAGTGGGTTTCTTGTAAGGCAAGCTATCGTTTGTTTCCCAGTCCTAAATGGAGTTCAATCGCATCCTGTTTTTGGTACTATGAGCAAGAGTTGTTTTCTGGTAAGGAAAGTCACTATTGCACTCCCATTGCCATACACAGTGCAAATAGCACTCGCGTCTGTTCCCAGCAAGTACAGTGTATTGGACTGAAGAGGAGCTGCTGTTCTTGTCAATTTCCTAAGCACAGTTGAACTAGATATGGCCCCTGTGTGTAGGAAGCACAGTTCTTTTGTTCTGAGCAAGCTCACTGTTCCGACCCCATAGAAAACACAGTAGAGTAGAAGAGTGCTCTTTTCTCAAAAGCAGAGTGTGTTTTTTGCAAGGCGAGATAGCGCTTGTTTCCCAGTCCTAAATGGAGTTGAATCACATGCAGTTTTTTGTCCTACTACCAAGAGTTGTTTTCTGGTAAGGAAAGTCACTATTGCGCTCCCATTTACATACACAGTGCAAATAGCACTCGTGTCTGTTCCCAGCAAGTACAGTCTATTGGACTGAAGCGGAGCTACTGTTCTTGTCAGTTTCCTAAGCAGAGTTGAACTAGATATGGCCCCTGTGTGTAGGAAGCACAGTTCTTTTGTTCTGAGCAAGCTCACTATTCGGACCCCATAGGAAACACAGTAGAGTAGAAGAGTGCTCTTTTCTCAAAATCAGAGAGTCTTTCTTGTAAGGCGCGCTAGTGTTTGTTTCCCAGTCAGAAATGGAGTTGAATCCCATGCAGTTTCTGGTCCTACAAGCAAGAGTTGTTTTCTGGTAAGGAAAGTCACTATTACGCTCCCATTGCCAACACAGTGCCAATATCACTCGCGTCTGTTCCCAGCAAGTACAGTGTATTGGACTGAAGAGGAGCTACTGTTCTTGTCAGTTTCCTAAGCAGAGTTGAACTAGATATGGCCCGTGTTGTAGGAAGCACAGTTCTTTTGTTCTGAGCAAGCTCACTGTTCGGACCCAATAGGAAACACAGTAGAGTAGAAGAGTGCTCTTTTGTCAAAAGCAGAGTGTGTTTTTTTAAGGCGAGCTAGCATTTGTTTCCCAGTCCTAAATGGAGCTGAATCACAAGCAGTTTCTGGTCCTACGAGCAAGAGTTGTTTTCTGGTAATAAAGTCACTGTTGCGCTCCCATTGCCATACACAGTGTAAATAGCACTCGCATCTGTTCCCAGCAAGTACAGTGTATTGGACTGAAGCGGAGCTACTGTTCTTGTAAGTTTGCTAAGCAGAGTTGAACTAGATATGGCCCCTGTGTGTAGGAAGCACAGTTCTTTTGTTCTGAGCAAGCTCACTATTCGGACCCCATAGGAAACACAGTAGAGTAGAAGAGTGTTCTTTTCTCAAAAGCAGAGTGTGTTTCTTGTAAGGCGAGCTAGTGTTTGTTTCCCAGTCAGAAATGGAGTTGAATCCCATGCAGTTTCTGGTCCTACGAGCAAGAGGTGTTTTCTGGTAAGGACAGTCACTATTGCGCTCCCATTTCCATACACAGTGCAAATAGCACTCGCGTCTGTTCCCAGCAAGTACAGTGTATTGGACTGAAGCGGAGCTACTGTTCTTGTCAGTTTCCTAAGCAGAGATGAACTAGATAAGGCCCGTGTGTGTAGGAAGCACAGTACTTTTGTTCTGAGCAAGCTCACTGTTCAGAACCACTAGAAAACACAGTATAGTAGAAGAGTGCTCTTTTCTCAAAAGCAGAGTGTGTTTTTTGTAAGGAGAGATAGCGTTTGTTTCCCAGTCCTAAATGGGGTTGAATCACATGCAGTTTCTTGTCCTACGAGCAAGAGTTGTTTTCTGGTAAGGAAAGTCACTATTGCGCTCCCATTTGCATACACAGGTCAAATAGCACTCGAGTCTGTTCCCAGCAAGTACAGTGTATTGGACTGAAGTGGAGATACTGTTCTTGTCAGTTTCCTAAGCAGAGTTGAACTAGATATGGCCCCTGTGTGTAGGAAGCACAGTTCTTTTGTTCTGAGCAAGCTCACTATTCGGACCCCATAGGAAAAACAGTAAAGTAGAAGAGTGCTCTTTTCTCAAAATCAGAGTGTCTTTCTTGTAAGGCGAGCTAGTGTTTGTTTCCCAGTCAGAAATGGAGTTGAATCCCATGCAGTTTCTGGTCCTATGAGCGAGAGTTGTTTTCTGATAAGAAGAGACTCTATTGTGCTGCTATTGCCATACACAGTGCAAATAGCACTGGCGTCTGTTCCCAGCAAGTACAGTGTATTGGACTGAAGAGGAGCTACTGTTCTTGTCAGTTTCCTAAGCAGAGTTGAACTACATATGGTCCGTGTGTGTAGGAAGCACAGTTCTTTTGTTCTGAGCAAGCTCACTGTTCGGACCCCATAGGAAACACAGTAGAGTAGAAGACTGATCTTTTCTCAAAAGCAGAGTGTGTTTCTTGTAAGGTTAGGTAGCATTTGTTTCCCAGTCGTAAATGGAGCTGAATCACATGCAGTTTCTGGTCCTACGAGCAAGAGTTGTTTTCTGGTAAGGAAAGTCACTGTTGCGCTCCCATTGCCATACACAGTGTAAATAGCACTCGCATCTGTTCCCAGCAAGTACAGTGTATTGGACTGAAGCGGAGCTACTGTTCTTGTCAGTTTGCTAAGCAGAGTTGAACTAGATATGGCCCCTGTGTGTAGGAAGCACAGTTCTTTTGTTCTGAGCAAGCTCACTATTCGGACCCCATAGGAAACACAGTAGAGTAGAAGAGTGTTCTTTTCTCAAAAGCAGAGTGTGTTTCTTGTAAGGCGAGCTAGTGTTTGTTTCCAAGTCAGAAATGGAGTTGAATCCCATGCAGTTTCTGGTCCTACGAGCAAGAGGTGTTTTCTGGTAAGGAAAGTCACTATTGCGCTCCCATTTCCATACACAGTGCAAATAGCACTCGCGTCTGTTCCCAGTATGTACAGTGTATTGGACTGAAAAGGATCTATTGTTCTTGTCAGTTTCCTAAGCAGAATTGAACTAGATATGGCCGTGTATGTAGGAAGCACAGTTCTTTTGTTCTGAGCAAGCTCTCTGTTCTGGCCGTATAGGAAACACAGTAGAGTACAAGAGTGCTCTTTTCTCAAAAGCAGAGTGTGTTTCTTGTAAGGCGAGCTAGCGTTTGTTTCCCAGTCCTAAATGGAGTTGAATCACATGCAGTTTTTGGTCCTACCAGCAAGAGTTGTTTTCTGGTAAGGAAAGTCACTATTGCGCTCCCTTTGCCATACAAAGTGCAAATAGCACTCGTGTCTGTTTCCAGCAAGTACAGTGTATTGGACTGAAGAGGAGCTACTGTTCTTGTCAGTTCCCTAAGCAGAGTTGAACTAGATATGGCACGTGTGTGTAGGAAGCACAGTTCTTTTTTTCTGAGCAAGCTCACTTTTCGGACCTCATAGGAAACACAGTAGATTAGGAGAGTGCTCTTTTCTCAAAAGCAGAGTTTGTTTCTTGTAAGGCGAGCTAGCGTTTGTTTCCCAGTCCTAAATGGAGTTGAATCACATGCAGTTTCTGGTCCTACGAGCAAGAGTTTTTTTCTTGTAAGAAGAGTCACTATTGTGCTCTCATTGCCATACTCAGTGCAAATAGCAATCGCGTCTGTTCCCTGCATGTACAGAGTATTGGACTGAAGAGGAGCTACTGTTCTTGTCAGTTTCCTAAGCAGAGTTGAACTAGATATGGCCCGTGTGTGTAGGAAGCACAGTTCTTTTGTTCTGAGCAAGCTCACTGTTTTGGCCCTATAGGAAACACAATAGAGTAGAAGAGTGCTCTTTTCTCAAAATTAGAGTGTGTTTCTTGAAAGGTGAGCTAGTATTTGCTTCCCAGTAAGAAATGGAGTTGATTCCCATGTAGTTTCTGGTTCTCCGAGCAAGAGCTTTTTTCTGGTAGGAAGAGTGAGTATTGTGCTCCCATTGACATACACAGGGCAAATAGCACTGGCGTCTGTTCCCAGCATGTACAGTGTATTGGACTGAAGAGAATCTACTGTTCTTGTCAGTTTCCTAAGCAGAATTGAACTAGATATGGCCGTGTGTGTAGGAAGCACAGTTCTTTTGTTCTGAGCAAGCTCACTGTGCAGACACCATAGGAAACACAATGCAGTAGAAGAGTGCTCTTTTCTCAAAAGCAGAGTTTGTTTGTTGTAAGGCGAGCTAGCGTTTGTTTCCCAGTCCTAAATGGAGTTGAATCACATGCAATTTTTGGTCCTACGAGCAAGAGTTTTTTCTGGTAAGAAGAGTCACTGTTGTGCTCCCATTGTCATACACAGGGCAAATAGCACTGGCATCGATTCCCAGCATGTACAATGTATTGAACTGAAGAGGATCTACTGTTCTTGTCAGGTTCCTAAGCAGAATTGAATTAGATATGGCCGTGCGTGTAGGAAGCACAGTTCTTTGTTCTGAGCAAGCTCACTGTTCGGACCCCATAGGAAACAAAGTAGAGTAGAAGAGTGCTCTTTTCTCAAAAGCAGAGTGTGTTTCTTGGAAGTTGAGCTAGCGTTTGTTTCTCTGTCCTAAATGTAGTTGAGTCACATGCAGTTTGTGGTCCTATGAGCAAGAGTTGTTTTCTGGTAAGAAGAGTCACTATTGCGCTCCCATTGCCATACACAGGGCAAATAGCACACGCGTCTCTTCCCAGCAAATACACTGTATTGGACTGAAGATGAGCTACTGTTCCTGTCAGTTTCCTAAGCAGAGTTGAATTAGATATGGCCCATGTGTATAGGAAGCACAGTTCTTTTGTTCTGAGCAAGCTCACCTTTCGGACCCCATAGGAAACACAGTAGAGTAGAAGAGTGCTCTTTTCTCAAAAGCAGAGTGTGTTTCTTGTAAGGCAAGCTAGAGTTTGTATCCCAGTCCTAAATGGAGTTGAATCCCATGCAGTTTCTTGTCCAACGAGCAAGAGCTGTTTTCTGGTAAGAAGAGTCACTATTGCGCTCCCATTGTCATACACAGGGCAAATAGCACTCGTGTCTGTTCCCATCATGTACCGTCTTTGGACTGAAGAAGATCTACTGTTATTGTCAGTTTCCTAAGCAGAATTGAACTAGATATGGCCGTGTGTGTAGGAAGCACAGTTCTCTTGTTCTGATCAAGCTCACTGTTCTGGCCCTATAGGAAGCACAGTAGAGTAGAAGAGTGCTCTTTTCTCAAAAGCAGAGTGTGTTTCTTGTAAGGCGAGCAAGCGTTTGTTTCCCAGTCCTAAATGGAGTTGAATCACATGCAGTTTCTGGTCCTATGAGCAAGAGTTGTTTTCTGGTAAGGAAAGTCACTATTGCGCACCCATTGCCATACGTAGTGAAAATAGCACTCGCGTCTGTTCCCAGCAAGTACAGTGTATTGGACTGAAGAGGAGCTACTGTTCTTGTCATTTTCCTAAGAGGAGTGAAATAGATATGTCCCGTGTGTGTAAGAAACACAGTTCTTTTGTTCTGAGAAAGCACACTGTGCAGACACAATAGGAAACACAGTAGGGTAGATGAGTGCTCTTTTTTCAAAATTATATTGTGTTTCTTGAAAGGCGAGCTAGTATTTGCTTCCCAGTCAGAAATGGAGTTGAATCCCATGCAGTTGCTGGTCCTACGAGCAAGAGTTGTTTTCTGGTAAGAAGAGTCACTATTGCGCTCCCATTGCCATACACAGAGCAAATAGCACTGGCGCCTGTTCCCAGCAAGTACAGTGTATTGGACTGAAGAGGAGCTACTGTTCTTGTCAGTTTTCTAAGCATAGTTGAACTAGATATGGCCCGTGTGTGTAGGAAGCACAGTTCTTTTCTTCTGAGCAAGCTCACTGTTCGGACACCATAGAAAACACAGTAGAGTAGAAGAGTGCTCTTTTCTGAAAAGCAGAGTGTGTTTCTTGTAAGGCGAGCTAGCGTTTGTTTCCCAGTACTAAATGGAGTTGAATCACATGCAGTTTCTGGTCCCATGAGCAAGAGTTGTTTTCTGGTAAGAAGAGTCACTATTGTGCTCCCATTTTCATACACAGGGCAAATAGCACTGGCATCGGTTACCAGCATGTACAAAGTATTGAACTGAAGAGGATCTACTCTTCTTGTCAGGTTCCTAAGCAGAATTGAATTAGATATGGCCTGTGTGTAGGAAGCACAGTTCTTTTGTTCTGAGCAAGATCACTGTTCGGACCCCATAGGAAACACAGTAGAGTAGAAGAGTGCTCTTTTCTCAAAAGCAGAGTGTGTTTCTTGTAAGGCAAACTAGAGTTTGTTTCCCAGTCCTAAATGGAGTTGAATCCCATGCAGTTTCTTGTCCAACGAGCAAGAGCTGTTTTCTGGTAAGAAGAGTCACTATTGCGCTCCCATTGCCATACACAGTACAAATAGCACTCACGTCTGTTCCCAGCATGTACAGTGTATTGGACTGAAAAGGATCTATTGTTCTTGTGAGTTTCCTCAGCAGAATTGAACTAGATATGGCCATGTATGTGGGAAGCACAGTTATTTTGTTCTGAGCAAGCTCTCTCTTTTGGCCCTATAGGAAACACAGTAGAGTGGAAGAGTGCTCTTTTCTCAAAAGCAGAGTGTGTTTCTTGTAAGGCGAGCTAGCGTTTGTTTCCCAGTTCTAAATGGAGTTGAATCACATGCAGTTTCTGGTCCTACGAGCAAGAGTTGTTTTCTGGTAAGGAAAGTCACTATTGTGCTCCCATTGCCATACACAGTTCAAATAGCACTTGCGTCTGTTCCCAGCAAGTACAGTGTATTGGACTGAAGAGGAGCTACTGTTCTTGTCAGTTTCCTAAGCAGAGTTGAACCAGATATGGCCCGTGTGTGTGGGAAGCAAAGTTCTTTTGTTCTGAGCAAGCTCACTGTTCTGGCCCTATAGGAAACACAGTAGAGTAGAAGAGTGCTCTTTTCTCAAAAGCAGAGTGTGTTTCTTGTAAGGCGAGCTAGCGTTTGTTTCCCAGTCCTAAATAGAGTTGAATCACATGCAGTTTCTGGTCGTATGAGCAAGAGTTGTTTTCTGGTAAGAAGAGTCACTGTTGCGCTCCCATTGTCAAACAAAGGGCAAATGCACTGGTGTCTGTTCCCAGCATATACAGTGTATTTTGACTGAAGAGGACATACTGTTCTTGTCAGTTTCCTAAGCAGAATTCAACTAGATATGGCCCGTGTGTGTAGGAAGCACAGTTCTTTTGTTCTGAGCAAGCTTTCTGTTCTGGCACTACAGGAAACACAGTAGAGTAGAAGAGTGCTCTTTTCTCAAAAGCAGAATGTGTTTCTTGTAAGGCGAGCTAGTGTTTCTTTCCCAGTCCAAAATGGAGTGTTGTTACATGCTGTTTCTGGTTCTATGAGCAAGAGTTGTTTTCTGGTAACAAGAGTCACTATTGCGCTCCCATTGTCATACACAGGGCAAATAGCACTGGTGTCTGTTCCCAGCATATACAGTGTATTTTAACTGAAGACGAGATACTGTTCTTGTCAGTATCCTAAGCAGAATTGAACTAGATATGGCCGTGTGTGTAGGAAGCACACTTCTTTTGTTCAGTGCAAGCTCACTGTTCTGGCCCTATAGGAAACACAGAAGAGTAGAAGAGTGCTCTTTTTTTTCAAAAGCAGAGTGTGTTTCTTGTAAGGCAAGCTAGCGTTTCTTTCCCAGTTCTAAATGAAGTTGAATCACATGCAGTTTTTGGTCCTAAGAGCAAGACTTGTTTTCTGTTAAGGAATGTCACTATTGTGCTCCCATTACCATACACATTGCAAATTGCACTCGCATGTGTTCCCAGACTTTACAGAGTATTGGACTTAAGAGGAGCTACTTTTCTTCTCAGATTCCTAAGCAGAGTTGAACCAGATATGGCCTATGTTTGTAGGAAGCACAGTTCTTTTGTTCTGAGCAAGCTCACTGTTCTGGCCCTATAGGAAACACAGTAGAGTAGAAGAGAGCTCTTTTCTCAAAGGCAGAGTGTGTTTCTTGTAAGGCGAGCTAGAGTTTGTTTCCCAGTCCTAAATGGAGTTGAATCACATGCAGTTTCTGGTCCTACGAGCAAGAGTTGTTTTCTGGTAAGAAGAGTCACTATTGCGCTCCCATTTCCATACACAGTGCAAATAGCACTCTCGTCTGTTCACAGCAAGTACAGTGTATTGGACTGAAGAGGAGCTACTGTTCTTGTCAGTTTCCTAAGAAGAGTTGAAGTAGATATGTCCCATGTGTGTAGGAAGCACAGTTCTTTTGTTCTGAGCAAGCTCACTTTTCGGACCCCATAGGAAACACAGTAGAGTAGAAAAGTGCTCTTTTCTCAAAAGCAGAGTGTGTTTCTTGTAATCGAGAAGCATTTGTTTCCCAGTCCTAAATGGAGTTGTGTCACATGCAGTTTCTGGTCCTACGAGCAAGAGTTTTTTTCTGGTAAGAAGAGTCACTATTGTGCTCCCATTGTCATACACAGGGCAAATAGCACTGGCGTCTGTTCCCAGCAAGTACAGTGTATGGGACGGAAGAGGATGGACTGTTCTTGTCAGTTTCTTAAGCAGAATTGTACTAGATATGGCCGTGTGTGTAGGAAGCACAGTTCTTTTGTTCTGAGCAAGCTCACTGTTTTGGCCCTGTAGGAAACACAGTAGAGTAGAAGAGTGCTCTTTTCTCAAAAGCAGAGTGTGTTTCTTGTAAGGCGAGCTAGCGTTTGTTTCCCAGTCCTAAATGGAGTTGAATCACATGCAGTTTTTGGTCCTACGAGCTAGAGTTGTTTTCTGGTAAGGAAAGTCACTATTGAGATCCCATTGCCATACATAGTGCAAATAGCACTCGCGTCTGTTCCCAGCAATTACACTGTATTGGACTGAAGATGAGCTACTGTTCTTCTCAGTTTCCTAAGCAGAGTTGAACTAGATATGGCCCCTGTGTGTAGGAAGCACAGTTCTTTTGTTCTGAGCAAGCTCACTATTCTGGCCCTATAAGAAACACAGTAGAGTAGAAGAGTGGTCTTTTCTCAAAAGCAGAGTGTGTTTCTTGTAAGGCAAGCTAGCGTTTGTTTCCCAGTCCTAAATGGAGTTGAATCACATGCAGTTTCTGGTCCTACGAGCTAGATTGTTTTTCTGGTAAGGAAAGACACTATTGCGCTCCCATTGACAAATACAGTGCAAATAGCACTCGTGTCTGTTCCCATCAAGTACAGTGTATGGGACTGAAGAGGATCTACTGTTCTTGTTAGTTTCCTAAGCAAAATTGAACTAGATATGGCCGTGTGTGTAGGAAGCACAGTTCTTTTGTTCTGAGTAAGCTCACTGTTCTGGCCCTATAGGAAACACAGTAGAGTAGAAGAGTGGTCTTTTATCAAAAGCAGAGTGTCTTTCTTGTAAGGCGAGCTAGTGTTTGTTTCCCAATCCTAAATGGAGTTGAATCACATGCAGTGTCTGGTCCTACGAGCAAGAGTTGTTTTCTGGTAAGAAGAGTCACTATTGAGCTCCCATTGTCCTACACAGGGCAAATAGCACTGGCGTCTGTTCCCACCAAGTACAGTGTATGGGACTGAAGAGGAGCTACTGTTCTTGTCAGTTTCCTAAGCAGAGTTGAACTAGATATAGCCCGTCTGTGTAGGAAGCACAGTTCTTTTGTTCTGAGCAAGCTCACTATTCTGGTCCTATAGGAAATACAGTAGAGTAGAAGAGTGCTCTTTTCTCAAAAGCAGAGAGTGTTTCTTGTAAGGCGAGCTAGCGTTTGTTTCCCGTCCTAAAGGAGTTGAATCACATGCTGTTTCTGGTCCCACGAGCAAGAGTTGTTTTCTGGTAAGAAGAGTCACTATTTCGCTCCCATTGCCATATACAGTGCAAATAGCACTCGCGTCTGTTCCCAGCAAGTACAGTGTATGGGACTGAAGAGGATCTACTGTTCTTGTTAGATTCCTAAGCAAAATTGAACTAGATATGGCCGTGTGTGTAGGAAGCACAGTTCTTTTGTTCTGAGTAAGCTCACTGTTCTGGCCCTATAGGAAACACAGTAGAGTAGAAGAGTGATCTTTTCTCAAAAGCAGAGTGTGTTTCTTGTAAGGGGAGCTAGCATTTGTTTCCCAGTCCTAAATGTAGTTGAATCACATGCAGTTTTTGATCCTACGAGCAAGAGTTGTTTTCTGGTAAGGAAAATCACTATTGCCCTCCCATTGCCACACACAGTGCAAAGAGGACTCGCATCTGTTCCCATCAAGTTCAGTGTATTGGACTGAAGAGGAGCTACTGTTCTTGTCAGTTTCCTAAGCAGATTTGAACTAGATATGGCCCGTGTGTGTAGGAAGCACAGTTCTTTTGTACTGTAAGCTCACTGATCGAAACCATAGGAAACACATTAGAGTAGAAGAGTGCCCTTTTCTCAAAAGCAGAGTGTTTTTCTTGTAAGGCAAGCTAGCGTTTGTTGCGCAGTCCTAAATGGAGTTGAATCACATGCAGTTTCTGGTCCTATGAGCAAGAGATTTTTTTCTGGTAAGAAGAGTCACTATTGAACTCCCATTGTCATACACAGGGCAAATAGCATGGCGTCTGTTCCCAGCAAGTACAGTGTATTGGACTGAAGAGGAGCTACTGTTCTTGTCAGTTTCCTAAGCAGAGTTGAACTACATATAGCCCATGTGTTTAAGAAGCACAGTTCTTTTGTTCTGAGCAAGCTCACTGTTCAGACCCCATAGGAATCACTGTAGAGTAGAAGAGTGTCGGTGTGTGTAGGAAGCACAGTTCTTTTGTTCTGAGCAAGCGCACTATTCTGGCCCTACAAAAAACACATTAGACTAGAAGAGTGCTCTTTTCTCAAAAGCAGAGTGTGTTTATTGTAAGGCGAGCTAGCGTTTGTTTCCCAGTTATAAATGGAGTTGAATCACAAGCAGTTTCTGGTCCTACGAGCAAGAGTTTTTTTCTGGTAAGAAGAGTCACTACTGAGCTGCCATTGTCATACACAGTTCAAATAGCACTCGCGTGTGTTCCCAGCATGTACAGTGTATTGGACTGAAGAGGATCTACTGTTCTTGTCAGTTTAGTAAGAAGAATTGAACTGGATATGGCCGTGTGTGCAGGAAGCACAGTTCTTTTGTTCTGAGCAAGCTCACTATTCCTGTCCTATAGGAAATACAGTAGAGTAGAAGAGTGCTCTTTTCTCAAGCAGAGAGTGTTTCTTGTAAGGTGAGCTAGCGTTTGTTTCCCGTCCTAAAAGGAGTTGAATCACATGCAGTTTCTGGTCCTAGGAGCAAGAGTTGTTTTCTGGTAAGAAGAGTCACTATTTCGCTCCCATTGCCATATACAGTGCAAAGAGGACTCGCGTCTGTTCCCATCAAGTACAGTGTATTGGACTGAAGAGGAGCTACTGTTCTTGTCAGTTTCCTCAGCAGAGTTGAACTAGATATGGCCTGTGTGTGTAGGAAGCACAGTTCTTTTGTACTGTAAGCTCACTGATCGAACCCATAGGAAACACATTAGAGTAGAAGAGTGCCCTTTTCTCAAAAGCAGAGTGTTTTTCTTGTAAGGCAAGATAGCGTTTGTTGCACAGTCCTAAATGGAGTTGAATCACATGCAGTTTCTGGTCCTACGTTCAAGAGTTTTTTTTTCTGGTAAGAAGAGTCACTATTGAACTCCCATTGTCATACACAGGGCAAATAGCACTGGCGTCTGTTCCCAGCATGTGCAGTGTATTGGACTGAAGAGGAGCTACTGTTCTTGTCAGTTTCCTAAGCAGAGTTGAAAGAGATATAGCCCGTGTGTGTAGGAAGCACAGTTCTTTTTTTCTGAGCAAGCTCACTGTTCGGACCCTATAGGAAACACTGTAGAGTAGAAGAGTGCTCTTTTCTCAAAAGCAGAGTGTGTTTCTTGAAAGGCAAGCTAGTGTTTGTTGCCCAGTCCTAAACGGAGTTGAATCACATGCACTTTCTGGTCCTACGAGGAAGAGTTGTTTTCTGGTAAGAAGAGTCACTATTGGGCTCCCATTGTAATACCCAGGGCAAATAGCACTCGCGTCTGTTCCCAGCATTTACAGTGTATTGGACTGAAAAGGATCTATTGTTCTTGTCAGTTTCCTAAGCAGAATTGAACTAGATATGGCCCTGTATGTAGGAAGCACAGTTCTTTTGTTCTGAGCAAGCTCTCTGTTCTGGCCCTATAGGAAACACAGTAGAGTAGAAGAGTGCTCTTTTCTCAAAAGCAGAGTGTGTTTCTTGTAAGGCGAGCTAGCGTTTGTTTCCCAGTCCTAAATGGAGTTGAATCACATGCAGTTTTTGGTTCTACGAGCAAGAGTTGTTTTGTAGTAAGGAAAGTCACTATTGCGCTCCCTTTGCCATACACAGTGCAAATAGCACTCGCGTCTGTTTCCAGCAAGTACAGTGTATTGGACTGAAGAGGAGCTACTGTTCTTGTCAGTTTCCTAAGCAGAGTTGAACTAGATATGGCACGTGTGTGTATGAAGCACAGTTCTTTTTTTCTGAGCAAGCTCACTGTTCGTACCCCATAGGATACACAGTAGAGTAGGAGAGTGCTCTTTTCTCAAAAGCAGAGTGTGTTTCTTGTAAGGCGAGCTAGCGTTTGTTTCCCAGTCCTAAATGGAGTTGAATCACATGCACTTTCTGGTCCTACGAGCAAGATTTGTTTTCTGGTAAGAAGAGACACTATTGCGCTACCATTGTCATACACAGGGCAAATAGCACTGGCATTGGTTCCCAGCAAGTACAGTGTATTGGACTGAAGAGGAGCTACTGTTTTTGTCAGGTTCCTAAGCAGAATTGAACTAGATATGGCCATGTGTGTAGAAAGCACAGTTCTTTTGTTCTGAGCAAGCTCACTGTTTGGACCCCATAGGAAAAACAGTAGAGTAGAAGAGTGCTCTTTTCTCAAAAGCAGAGTGTGTTTATTGAAAGGCAAGCTAGTGTTTGTTTCCCAGGTAGAAATGGAATTGAATCCCGTGCAGTTTCTGGTCCAACGAGCAAGAGTTTTTTTCTTGTAAGAAGCGTCACTATTGCGCTCCCATTGCCATACTCAGTTTAAATAGCACTCGCGTCTGTTCCCTGCATATACAGAGTATTGGACTGAAGAGGAGCTACTGTTCTTGTCAGTTTCCGAAACAGAGTTGAACTAGATATGGCCCCTGTGTGTAGGAAGCACAGTTCTTTTGTTCTGAGCAAGTTCACTGTTCTGGCCCTATATGAAACACAGTAGAGTAGAAGAGTGCTCTTTTCTTAAAAGCAGAGTGTGTTTCTTGTAAGGCGAGCTAGCGTTTCTTTCCCAGTCCTAAATGGAGTTGAGTCACATGCAGTTTCTGGTCCTACGAGCAAGAGTTGTTTTCTGGTAAGAAGAGTCACTATTGCGCTCCCATTGTCATACACAGGGCAAATAGCACTGGTGTCTGTTCCCAGCATGTGCAGTGTATTTGACTGAAGAGGGTATACTGTTCTTGTCAGTTTCCTAAGCTGAATTGAACTAGATATGGCCGTGTGTGTAGGAAGCACACTTCTTTTGTTCTGTGCAAGCTTACTGTTCTGGCCCTATAGGAAACACAGTAGAGTAGAAGAGTGCTCTTTTCTCAAAAGCAGAGTGTGTTTCTTGTAAGGCGAGCTAGCATTTATTTCCCAGTTTTAAATGGAGTTGAATCACAGGCAGTTTTTTTTCCTATGAGCAAGAGTTGTTTTCTGGTAAGGAATGTCACTATTGTGCGCTCATTGCCATACACAGTGCAAATAGCACTCGCGTCTGTTCTCAGCAAGTACAGTGTATGGGACTGAAGAGGAGCTACTGTTCTTGTCAGTTTCCTAAGCAGAGTTGAACTAGATATGGCCCGTGTGTGTAGGAAGCACAGTTCTTTTGTACTGTAAGCTCACTGATCGAACCCATAGGAAACACATTAGAGTAGAAGAGTGCCCTTTTCTCAAAAGCAGAGTGTTTTTCTTGTAGGCAAGCTAGCGTTTGTTGCGCAGTCCTAAATGGAGTTGAATCACATGCAGTTTCTGGTCCTATGAGCAAGAGATGTTTTCTGGTAAGAAGAGTCACTATTGCGGTCCCATTGTCATACACATTGCAAATAACACTAGCAATGTCCCATGCATGTCCAGTGTATTGGACTGAAGAGGATCTACTGTTCTTGTCAGTTTCCTAAGCAGAATTGAACTGGATATGGCCCGTGTGTGTAGGAAGCACAGTTCTTTTGTTCTGAGCAAGCTCACTGTTCAGACCCCATAGGAATCACTGTAGAGTAGAAGAGTGCTCTTTTCTCAAAAGCAGAGTGTGGTTATTGTAAGGGGAGCTAGCGTTTTTCCCAGTTATAAATGGAGTTGAATCACATGCAGTTTCTGATCCTACGAGCAAGAATTGTTTTATGGTAAGAAGAGTCACTATTGCGCTCCCATTATCATACACAGGGCAAATAGCACTGGCGTCTGTTCCCAGCATGTACAGTGTATTGGACTGAAGAGGAGCTACTGTTCTTGTCAGTTTCCTAAGCAGAGTTGAACTAGATATAGCCCGTGAGTGTAGGAAGCACAGTTTGTTTGTTCTGAGCAAGCTCACTATTCTGGCCCTATAGGAAACACAGTAGAGTAGAAGAGTGCTCTTTTCTCAAAAGTAGAGTGTTTTTCTTGTAAAGCGAGCTAGCGTTTGTTTCCCAGTCCTAAATGGAGTTGAATCACATGCAGTTTGTGGTCCTACGAGCAAGAGTTGTTTTCTGGTAAGAAGAGTCACTATTGCGCTCCCTTTGACATACACAGGGCAAATAGCACTGGCGTCTGTTCCCAGCAAGTACAGTGTATGGGACGGAAGTGGATCTACTGTTCTTGTCAGTTTCTTAAGCAGAATTGAACTAGATATGGCCGTGTGTGTAGGAAGCACAGTTCTTTTGTTCAGAGCAAGCTCACTGTTCGGACCCCATAGGAAACACAGTAGAGTAGGAGATTGCTCTTTTCTCAAAAGCAGAGTTTGTTTCTTGTAAGGCGAGCTAGCGTTTGTTTCCCCGTCCTAAATGGAGTTGAATCACATGCAGTTTCTGGTCCTATGAGCAAGATTTGTTTTCTGGTACTAAGAGTCACTATTGCGCTCACATTGTCATACACAGGGCAAATAGCACTCGCGTCTGTTCCCAGCATGTACAGTGTATTGGACTGAAAAGGATCTATTGTTCTTGTCAGTTTCCTAAGCAGAATTGAACTAGATATGGCCGTGTATGTAGGAAGCACAGTTCTTTTGTTCTGAGCAAGCTCTCTGTTCAGGCCCTATAGGAAACACAGTAGAGTAGAAGAGTGCTCTTTTTCAAAAGCAGAGTGTTTTTCTTGTAAGGCGAGCTAGCGTTTGTTTCCCAGTCCTAAATGGAGTTGAATCACATGCAGTTTTTGGTCCTACCAGCAAGAGTTGTTCTCTGGTAAGGAAAGTCACTATTGCGCTCCCTTTGCCATACACAGTGCAAATAGCACTCGCGTCTGTTTCCAGCATGTACAGTGTATTAGTCTGAAGAGGAGCTACTGTTCTTGTCAGTTTCCTAAGCAGAGTTGAACTAGATACAGCCCGTGTGTGTAGGAAGCACAGTTCTTTTGTTCTGAGCAAGCTCACTGTTAGGACACCATAGGAAACACAGTAGAGTAGAAGAGTGCTCTTTTCTCAAAAGCAGAGTGTGTTTCTTGTAAGGTGAGCTAGCGTTTGTTTCCCAGTCCTAAATGGAGTTGAATCACATGCAGTGTCTGGTCCTACGAGCAAGAGTTGTTTTCTGGTAAGAAGAGTCACTATTGAGCTCCCATTGTCATACACAGGGCAAATAGCACTCGCGTCTGTTCCCAGCATGTACAGTGTATTGGACTGAAAAGGATCTATTTTCTTGTCAGTTTCCTAAGCAGAATTGAACTAGATATGGCCCTGTATGTAGGAAGCACAGTTCTTTTGTTCTGAGCAATCTCTCAGTTCTGGCCCTCTAGGAAACACAGTAGAGTAGAAGACTGCTTTTTTCTCAAAAGCAGAGTGTGTTTCTTGAAAGCCGATATAGCGTTTGTTTCCCAGTCCTAAATGGAGTTGAATCACATGCAGTTTCTAATCCTACGAGCAAGAGTTCTTTTATGGTAAGAGTAGTCACTATTGCTCTGCCATTGCCATACACGGGACAAATAGCACTGGCGTCTGTTCCCAGCAAGTACGGTGTATTGGACTGAAGAGGATCTACTGTTCTTGTCAGGTTCCTAAGCAGAATTGAACTAGATATGGCCGTGTGTGTAGGAAGCACAGTTCTTTTGTTCAGAGCAAGCTCACTGTTCGGACCATATAGGAAACACAGTAGAGTAGAAGAGTGCTCTTTTTCAAAAGCAGAGTGTGTTTCTTGTAAGGCGAGCTAGCGTTTGTTTCCCAGTCCTAAATGGAGTTGAATCACATGCAGTTTATGGTCCTACCAGCAAGAGTTGTTTTCTGGTAAGGAAAGTCACTATTGTGCTCCCTTTGCCATACACAGTACAAATAGCACTCGTGTCTGTTTCCAGCAAGTACAGTGTATTGGACTGAAGAGGACCTACTGTTCTTGTCCGTTTCCTAAGCAGAGTTGAACTAGATACAGCCCGTGTGTGTAGGAAGCACAGTTCTTTTGTTCTGAGCAAGCTCACTGTTCGGACCCCATAGGAAACACAGTAGAGTAGAAGAGTGCTCTTTTCTCAAAAGCAGAGTGTGTTTCTTGTAAGGCGAGCTAGCATTTGTTTCCCAGTCCTAAATGGAGTTGAATCACATGCAGTTTTTGGTCCTACCAGTAAGAGTTGTTTTCTGCTAAGGAAAGTCACTATTGCGCTCCCTTTGCCATACACAGTGCAAATAGCACTCGTGTCTGTTTCCAGCAAGTACAGTGTATTGGACTGAAGAGGAGCTACTGTTCTTGTCAGTTTCCTAAGCAGAGTTGAACTAGATATGGCCCGTGTGTAGGAAGCACAGTTCTTTTGTTCTGAGCAAGCTCACTGTTCGGACACCATAGGAAACACAGTAGAGTAGAAGAGTGCTCTTTTCTCAAAAGCAGAGTGTGTTTCTTGAAAGGCAAGCTACTGTTTGTTTCCCAGTCAGAAATGGAATTGAATCCCGTGCAGTTTCTGGTCCTACGAGCAAGAGTTTTTTTCTGGTAATAAGAGTCACTATTGCGCTCCCATTGCCATACACAGTGCATATAGCACTGGCGTCTGTTCCCTGCATGTACAGAGTATTGGACTGAATAGGAGCTACTGTTCTTGTCACTTTCCTAAGCAGAGTTTAACTAGATATGGCCTGTGTGTGTAGGAAGCACAGTTCATTTTTTCTGAGCAAGTTCACTGTTC